>NW_026945627.1:0-44617 GCF_034702125.1 Engraulis encrasicolus | reverse complement strand
GTTCCCATGGGCATGCAAGTCCAAGTGTGGGGGGCTTAGCGCGCTGCACCACAGCGCCACCCAAGTTTAGTCTTTGTGTGTGTGGTTTACTGAAAGGTAAACAAATGATAAAGGATAAAATTACTCCTAAATACTGAATATGAAATTAGCAAGAAACAAGCCAGCATTCAGGCTAAGAGAAATATGCATTAGCCTTGACATAGCCTATGTGAGCTAAAAACAAATGCTGCTTAATAGTTAGGAAATAGGCCTATAGGCCTAGGAAGTCAAAATGGCAATGTTTCCCCTCACAACCGACCGAAAAATTATTACAAATATACATTGTACACATATTATTACAAATACACATTGTACACATACATAAACACCATGAACATGAAAATACACCATATCACGACTGCAGATAGAACATGTAACACTGTAGGCCTACATCATGGGTGTAACTCGCGCAAAAGAATTTGTGGTAAAATATTACCTCCGCAATTGAAATGATGACACAATGTTTAAACATAGCCTACATCCTGCCTAATGTACTCCATAACACATAAAAACACCAAATAAGGAAGTATACTCACGTTTATGGACGAACAAAAGACATAAGATCACTAAACAACGTGATTATCTAACCAACATTGGAGGATAATTTTCCCAGGACCGTCCTGTGCGGCCCCCCTGCTGTAACGCTGGTGGGCTGCGGCCCATAGTTTGAGAATCACTGAATAGACGCTTCCATGGCCGTAGCCAGGAGTTTTAAATATGGAAGGTCCATAGTGCGCACTCATTGAAACTGTGCTGTCTTCTGCCAATTTTTCAAGTCTTTTCATGAATATTTGCTAGACAATTAACTAATACGTACAGTAATAGTATGGCCAAAATAAAGTATGTTTTGCAGCTGAAAATATCTATTTCTGGAAATTAAAACTTAATTAATTACATAAATTGCCGAGTCAGGGACACACACGTCATGCACATACTGTTGGAAAGGGCACAAAGAGACCTGTCAAATGGTGCCACATACTCACCCACAAAAGCTATGTCAATAAAAACATCGATTGAAAAGTGTATGCAAAAACTGAGATTAAAAAAATATATTACTGTCTCTGGAAATTAGGGAGGTCCGGTCCTCCCTTACCTCACATGTGGCTCCGGCCATGGACGCTTCTGGCCCCCCCCCTTACCTCATATGTGGCTACGGCCATGGTCCGGACCTCCCTTACCTCACATGTGGCTACGGCCATGGTCCCCCCTTACCTCACATGTGGCTACGGCCATGGTCCGGACTAGCCTGGGAACTCCCATACTGCCTTTAGTTCTACACAATCGTTTCGATCTGAAAGACAGTCTGGGGAGGATGACTCATAACGTCCAATATCATGGGATCTGTGTCATAATGGCCAAGCATTCCGACCTTAACAGTTTCTCTGCCCAATCAGAGAGCAGGGCAGTGTGTCATAATAGCCAAGTATTCCGGCCCCATACGGAATTTACAATAGGCAACTCCCCAGACCTAATCTCACTTGTGATTAGGTCTGGTGTTAACCAGGCAAGGTCCGGACCCCCCTTACCTCATATGTGGCTACGGCCATGGTCCGGACCCCCCTTACCTCACATGTGGCTACTGCCACGGACGCTTCCTTATTTTTTGCCATGAAGACACGGCAGTAGGGACTTTCGGATGCACCCCCAGTCTACATGTCACAGTTCAAATCCAGGACTATAGTGACCCTGTGTGGTAAAACAAAAGCAGTGCAACCATTAGGTAGCTAAATAAAGAGCTGTGCTCCCTCCTTCAGTGTTGTAGTAATATTGTCAGTAATATTATTAAAATACGACTTTCATTCATTTTCACTTCATCTTTAAAGATGTCATAAGTTATGACTTTAGTGTGACCAACAGTAGGCTTTAGTCACTAAAATAAAGGGGGAGCCAACAGAGGGGGTTAGGGGTGAGTGCTGAGGCCCAGGGAGATTGGGGGGGGGGATTGGGTCCCCATTAAACTGAATGTATTGGATGACGGCCCTTTCACAGGACTTTGTCCCAGGCCCAGCCAAAGCTGTCAGCGGTCCTGACTAGATGAGGTATTTTGAATGTGCTCCACATTACAACAAATAGCCTACTTTTTTGTCTGTTCAAAGATGAGTCACCACAGCCCAGCGGTGGCATGCCTGGTAAGGTGGGCAGCCTAATGGCCGCTGCCTCTCTGGAGAAGAGGAGGCCTGTCTTAAATTGGGTTTCACTTAACTAACTTACTTTTATGTGTGTTTTTTTGTTTATTTGTTGTTTCTTGGGGAAAGCATTAACTTTATTTTTTTTAATATGGTGTGACAATCGGCACACTGTCTCACTTGTATGTCAGCAGAAAACTGACCTCTTTTTGTACTGTCAAATGTTCTCGATGAAATGAAAAATGATGATCACAAAAAAAGAAGAAGAGGAGGCCGGATCTCATCCAGAGGGCCACAGAAGTGATGCCCATCACAGACCAGCTCCTCTCCCAGAGCCTCATTGACCGGGAGACCAACACCAAAGAAGGTGGATCTAACAAGAGAAGCGTAATTTTGTTTCTTTTCCGGTATCCACTTTATGTCGGGTGAACTCCCCTTTAGGAGATCTTCGGTTAGGAGACCTTCGGAGTCCTCAGGTTGAGAATAAATGGAGTCACCTTAGCGCTGTAGATGGCGGTAGCGCACGTCTTGCGCAAACACCTCAAAAAAGAGAAGAAGAAGTAGGGGACAACGCCATAGCCTTTCTACCTATAGCCGTCCCACATGCTATTCGCCCCATTATACAAAATTTGGCCGCAGTTCAATGGATTTGCATTAGGGGCGCTGTTCAGACAGAGCAGATTGGGGTTCCCCTATTGGGCTGGGGCTAATCGCCCACAATAAGTCCTCCCTAGCAGCTGAAACCTGAACATATTACGGTCGTCTATGACTGCAAATTAAAAATTAAAATTAAAAACACAGTAACCTAGGAGTTATATCTGTCTAGTTTCTTACAGCTTCGACATTTGTGAGTCAGTCTTCACTAGCTTCTAGCTAAGGAAATGACGACATCCAATTGGTGAATGGGGAACTAAACCGGATGCTAACGTTGGCGAGACGTAGCCTAGCCACAAGCTAACTGACAAACGTGAGGCCAACAACTCAGCCGATCGTGATGTACGCCACAAATAGACCAATCGACCTCATATTTAGACACTACAATGTTGATTTCTGCCTTCGATTTTCATCAGTTAAGAAATCTAGCGTCGGATTAACACATTTTTAAGGTAGTAAAGCGAGTTGCCGCCATGTTTGTTTTCCAGAATCACCCGGGTAGAGAGCTCACGTGCAGCATTCTGGGTAATTGAGTTTCACGTTATTCATGCACAAAATGCGTGTTTTTAAAAAAATGCAATGAGTTTAAAAAATCAAACCAAATGCCATTTGGAAGGGCAATTTACACTTCCTTTAGGAAAAATAAAATGAAAACCGGTGACCTTCCATATCCGACACACCAGTTGCGTCTATTGTGGAGCTTCATAGGACCCCCATTCATTCTGACGGCTCTCCTCTGCTTGAACATCGCCGCCCCGTGGACAGTACCACCCGGAAGAAGCTGCCAGTTTGGCCTCTCCTCTATAAATCCTCTCTGACAACGCTCCCTTAAGGGCTCTGCATACTTCACACGCGCACTTTGGCGCATTTGGCGCGAGAACCATTAATGACGTCATCACTTGCGCCAGACTATTCATACTTCAAAAGGCTTTCGCTCGCTTTGTCGGAAGTGCCCTCTGCTGTTCATGAGAGAAACGGCAGTATCTTTCGCAACTCGCAGTGTGAGTTCTACGGATGTCGGCTGCTGTAGGGCTACTGAACGTCTGACTTGTGACTTACCACATTGAAACATATATTTTTTGTTGTAGCCTACATTGCCAGATCATTCCAAGACCATGAGAGCATTGTTCTGGCGGCAGAACTTATAAATAGATCGCCAAACACAACGTGCTTCTGAATAAAGTAAACAATTGTTTCACTGAACAACATTTAAAGGGATACTGACCCATTTTTTGAAATAAGCTTATTTTATACCTCTCCTTGAGTTAAATGATTGGGTTTTACCTTTCTCCTGTACTTTCAACCGTTCTCTGAGTAAGGCAGTGCAAATTTTACCTCCATGCTAGCAGTTAACATTGAGTCCTATGAGACCAGCTGGCGGCTAACTGGTCTCATAGGACTCAATGTTAACTGCTAGCTTGGAGGTAAAATTTGCACTGCCATACTAAGAGAACGGTTGAAAGTACAGGAGAATGGTAAAGCCCTACTATTTAACACAAGGGAAGGTGTAAAATAAGCTTATTTCCAAAAATGGGACAGTATCACTTTAAGAGAGAAGATAAAATAACTCTCTAGGACATTTTATTATCCTCAAAATGATGCAGGATCCATTCTGTAGTAGCCTACAGTAGTTGTAGCCTCTCTTCGCAACTCCTGCCTTGTCTGCCTACCTGCATGGTCGCTGGTGGTGGCGCACGGCAAGTTACAAAAAATGTCGTGTGCACGACGTCGCGCCACGGCAGCTCGCGCCACGGCGTGTGACGTCATTTTGGGTCACGTGACGGCGCGCGCCATCGTCGCGAGTGAAGTATGAAGGAGGGTAGCGCCAGTCACGACAAGTATGAATCCCCCTTTAGGAGACCCAATTTGAGCACACGCTTTTGCATTGAGTGGGCGTGTTTTGCGATATCTTGGTTTGATTCAGTATTTTTGCCTACACCAACATCCATTCTGGCTACTGCCAGCAGTCAGGACAAAATTGAGGTCCCTTGGTCAGGGCCTGCGCTCAACTGGGGCTCAGGGAGAACTGACCTTCACTAGATCCTACAGGGACAGCAGCCCCACCTGGTGGAGGAGCTGTAGACAGCAAGATGAGACCACATCCAGCCAACCTCAGTGTGCAAACAGAGAATGGTATAGAGAAGGAGATACCCTGAACTCTGCCCACACAATGTAAATGGATGTGCTCAAGTTTGGTCTCCTAAAGGGGCGTTCACCTGACGTTAACGGGATACCGGAACACAACGGGCCTGACTTATCTCCTTCTCTATACCATTCTCTGGTGCAAACATGATAGAAACATACTCCTACTCATAAGTGCAGTGGTAAAAGTGTACGAACTGAAGTCTTTGGTCAATACAAGTTGGTCACTAGCCTTTGTCCAATAACTTCTGTCCCCTTTCCTTTGACCAGAAATAGCACCTAGTTGACCTTTGAGATCGTTTTTATTATTATTATTATTATTATTATTATTATTATTATTATTATTATTATTATTATAAAAATGAATTCAAATTAGTTGTGTGTGGCTGCTGTGGCACAGTGTAGCCTACTCAGGCTTGTACGAAATTCCGAATGGAAAGAATTTCAATTCAAAGTAATGCCATAATACAAACACTAGGTGGTGCTGTCCTATGTACTTTCAATGGGTGTTGTAGCTTAAATTCAAAGAAATTCAAGGTAATGGCACCACCTAGTGTTCGTAATTTGGCATTATTTTGAATGGAAATTCTTTCCATTCTGAATTTCGTACAAGCCTGAGCCTACTAATAGCCTACTCCTGGCTGAGTGTGGAAACGTCGTCCATGGTCCATGGTCCCAAGATCAAATCTGGTGGCCTGGGTCATTTTCCAACCTTTCTCCATATCCCATATCGCCATATCTCCATCCCATATCGCCATATTATGACAGGACAGTGCAAATAGCCACGGCTGACAGACTGCGTTTCCCAATGACTGTTGAGCACATGTCCCAATGATACCTGTGGTCATCACGAAGGTGCTCCCTCCGTAAAAGTGGAAAACAGGAACTTGTATTCAGATTAACTTGCCTTCTTGGTGGTTTCAGTGGTATTAAGTGCTTTACTGCATTTGTTTTTGGAAAAATGTAAAAAAATATATATATATATATATATATATATATTTGTTTTTGCAAAATCGTTTAAGGGTGGCTAATTCTAATGTAAGAGGGGCTAAAGCCCCCCTAAAATAGGGCTAACGACGCCCCTGCTCTGGCCCTCCACGAGCTCTGAACAAAATGAAAACATGTGCGTGCTATCTATAATATTAAGTTTGGCCCTTTTACTGTGAGGAATTTGATAAACTGGCCCTCAGTGACTTTTAATTGAATACCCTAATACGCCATAGTTATACGCAACATGAAACATGAACACTGAAGTGCACAGTGCTCCATTTGAGACTGCAGAAAGAAAAAGCACTGAAAAATAGGTTCCATTTGCAGTATTACAATAACAAAACTAGACTGCCTGTGCAGTCGCCTTCGACTGCTTAAGGTATATCCCCGAAACGCGACGCTTCCAGTCCCCAATCATTCCTACCACTCCCGTCCACCTTTTCATGAACGTTTATGATAAATACAAAATATAAAATAAATATATTTAATATCTATACATAGATCAATGACGTGCATAGGCTTAAAACCAAATGACTATTGTGAAAATGAAGGAAAAAATGGGGAAAATGGTAACACTGTTTTAATGGTTCACTATTACAGTGGATATACCACATTAGGTACAGTGTAATAACCAGTGTAACAATATTTAATACCACGTCATACCAGTGTGACACCATGTACCAATTTTGTACTTATATCATGTAGGTTATTTGTGTGTAAGTGGTATTACATGGTATTACATATTTGTACACTGGTATTACACTAGTATTACATGGTATTACATATTGTTACACTGGTTATTACACTGTACCTGGTATTGCCTATTTTTACACTGGTATTACACTAGTATTACATGGTATTAAATATTGTTACACTGGTTATTACACTGTAGGCCTACCTGATATGGTAGATTCACTGAAATGGTGAACCATTAAATTAGGGAGTTACCGGGCAAATCAATCCACCCAGTCAGAAGTTATGGGCCAAATAAAAATTCCACCATTTTGAAAGTGTTGACCTCCAAACTCGAATCAGTTCATGAACCTACCCTGCAGCATTCACACACCGAATCTGGGACAAATCCATCCATCCGGTCAGAAGTCTAAACAGAATCGCCAAACAAAAATTCGTCCATCTTGAATTCGGCCATCTTGAAAGTGTTAACCTCCAAACTCGAATCAGTTCATGAACCCACCCTAGAGCATTCACACACCAAATCTGGGACAAATCCATCCACCCGGTCAGAAGTAATGGGCCAAACAAAAATTCGGCCATCTTGAATTCGGCCATCTTGAAATTGTTGACCTCCAAACTCGAATCAGTTCATGAACCTGCCCTAGAGCATTCACACACCAAATCTGGGACAAATCCAAACATCCGTTCAAAAGTTATCGCGTTAACACGAAAGACCTTACGCGGCGGCGGACGCGGCGGCGGCGGAGGCGGCGCACGCAAAACCATTACATCCCCGACGCTCCGCGTTTCGGGGATATAATAATGCAGGATTAGTTCATAAAGAGAATCAAGGTTATTTACAAAGACGTGAAGTTGTGAAGTGAAGTGTGAAGTTGTGAAGTGTTATTTGCATGAGTTATTTGCGTGAGTTTATCAACTCATTCATTAATTTAGTTGTTATCAGATGTCATTGCAGGCTACAGAAATGTTTTCAAGGGCTGCATATTGGTCCCCTGGCCAGCACTTGGAGAATCATGTACTGCCGTAATGGTTTTGGGTTGTGCACTGGAGAGGTGACAATATTGGTTTCCAAAAATTCCAGACAGGATGCATGATAGGCCTACAGCAACACCTACGTAGGCCGACACAGGACTCCTCAGGATGTTTTTGCACCCTTTTTTCACTATTATTTCCTGTTACTTAACCTTGGCCTATAGCCTATCTTGGTCATCACAAGTTGATAGGGGACCACCCCCAACTCAGCCCCATTTGGACTCAGGGTCCACAAACAGCCTATTAAGGAAAATCTGCTGGCGGAATGCTGAAGTTGTAGGCTACATATCCAGGTGCTGCATCTGCATAAATTATCAAGTAAATCTATAGACCTATGTCAATGTTCAAAGATCTGTCATGAAACTTATAACTGAGGACAAATCGTATAGACCTAGCTGTTGTAAGTGTATTCAAGGGTGCTGAATCCAAATTTGCTGCATACCCGGCTCAATAACATCCCATAATGCCTTAAACATGAAAAATCCAATCTGGCTGGCTGACACAGACAAATCTCACACCATCAGTTTGGCATATAGGGCAGGAAGCCTCATATTGTCAGCATTTCTAGACATTTAAAAAATATATAATTATGTGGGTTTTACACCGTAGTCTTCTTGAGGCTCTTCTTGCAATTGAATATAGTGATTTGAATTGGAACACAACTGACAGACACAAGGAAACAGTTCAGTGCATCGTTTAATGTTTTTATTCTTGAAAATGTGTATGTGTTTAATTACATTTGAAAGTTCAGACAGATAAGAAATACAGTACAGATCAAGTGTGATCATAAACTAGATTGCATTTTCTCTGAAAAACACACACACACACACACACACACTTTCAATGCGATTAACAACAAAAAATCGCTTTCTCCAGCTGGCAGCATTCGCTTAACGATACCATTAGCTATTCACATTCGCCACATTCGTGATGCCATTGGCCATTGTCTTTGACAGAGGGCCAGTGACAGCCTGTGTTTACAAGGTCTATGCATCAAAAGTCCTAGCTAAATTCATATCGTGTTTTTATAAACTCTGAAAATATTTTTTTCCATGAACAAAATTCTTTATTGTATCATTCAGTTAACCACATTATTATTGCTAAGATCTTCCAGAACATAATTTCCCTAGTCCCGCCCATCCTAGCATCTCTTTGGATTTAAAGAAGCTTTTTAGTTTGGAAAATTGAGTCATTTTATAGTTAGGGTAAATTTCAAGCCCATGTGCTTTGGATTTTTTTATTTTTTTTAAAAAGCTTTTTAGTTTGGCAAATGTACAAGAGTCATTCTATAATTATGGGTACATTTCAAGTCCATGTGCTTTATTTGTCAATTCCACAAACTTTTAACTCCAACCAATGATCTTTTGTACATCAGCCCACATTTATCTTGTATATAATACAAAAAGTCAACAAATAACATAATTATGTTAGAGGGAGAGGGCAAGCATACAATAAACTAAATTCTAGGAACCATTTTCTGTCAGAAATTCATGTAATGTAATTTTTACTTCTATTCATTTCTATCAGGAGCAGTTTATATGAATTGACATCGCAACTTCATAAATATCATTATACATTACTTCTCTTCCTGCCTTTGGCTAGATTTTTGTTTCAAATTACTTATAACCTGTTACAACGTTATTGGTCCTGTCTTGCACTTTAGTGTCTGTCTTATTAATATCAATCCTGTGTATGTTTGTCTTTTTATGGGAGAGGCATAGGGAGTAGAGGTTTTTTTTAGAATTGCCATCTAAGCAATCACCACTAATTGGACCAACTAGGTTCTTTTCATTTAGTGTCTCGATTATTTGCCACCATCTTGTCTATCTTCTTGATTAGCTCTTTGACTTGAGAGCGATTCTCTCTGTTCTCATTGTTAAACACGTGATATTTCTCACCACACTGAGCTACTATCTCTTTATGTTTACTGGTAATCTTAAGAAATGCTTCAACACTTTGTCCCTTTTCCTCCAAAATGTCACCATGAGTGATAAGCACGATTGTGGACTTCACTGTTTCCTTGCCAAATATTTCTTGGATACACTGTACAATTTTCTGCTCTTCTAGTTTTACTTTGTCTGTGATAGTCAACAGAAACACAGATGGCCCCACAGGTGACTGAGGAATGGACCGTAAAATTTGCTTTTTAACTGAATTGTCACCCTGTGCATTAAACAAGCCTGGAGTGTCAATGACACAGATATTTCTCCCATCCACCTCTGCATCTTTCCTCTGACAGTCCAAGGTCACGGGGATACCACTGAGCTCTGATTTAAACACGTCGCTCCCTAAGATGGTGTTTCCTGATGCACTTTTTCCGACTCCACATGATCCCAGCAGTACAATCTTCAGGTTCCCTGAGAACAATCGATGATCACAATGCATCACAGATACATCAATACACATGATTTTTGTAAAGGAGAATACATCAATACACAATACATCAGAGCCATTTCACCCTTTTAAGGTATCCTTTTTAGGAATGTGTTACCACTGTGAACCATTCCAATAACCCCATATTTACCTGCTTTAATAGTGTCAGAGACTGGCAGGCTCTTTTCTCCATTCAGAACAGTGTAGACCTTTACATTATACAGAGTTCCTGTTTTCAGACCTGCGATGGTTAGGAAACATGTTGGGGTGGTGAGGGTCTTACACGGAGCACCAGGAGTTGCACTCTGGCATGAGATCTCGAAGCTGTGCGGAGTCTGCTTCAGCTTAGAAGAAACCTTCCAAGTTAAGATAGCAGATTCATCACTGACTTTCACAGTCAGACCCTCTGGGGCTGGGATCTCTGAAAACAATGAGAGAGTATAATAACAGCAAATCCATTTAATCTACTCACTAGGCCTGCTTGAATGACAATCTAATGATAGCCTATAGTAGGCATACGAAGCCTGGTCTTACTAGTATTCCCCTATACAAATTTCACACAGATGGTCTAGAGCTGCCAAATGGAACATCGTCTAAAGATGGGAGGGGTGAACGCTGTTGGGATTTGCGACCTCCCAGTCAGCCAGACGGGCTGTCACTCCTGTTAGCATTTGTAGCTACTGAGCATGGCCAACGGTAAGTTTCAGGGCTGCAGTTATATGCGACCAAAGTCTTCCACCTAAGTAATTCTTCATTTTAGTACAGTTAACATATTTTTTAATCGAGCAACCTGCGTTAGTTCTGGCAGACCACGTAGTCAACGCGTCCTTTGGCCTACTGGCTGACGCCGACCCAACCCATACTACTCTCCACTAATCAGCTGCGCTTTGGTTAATCAGCTGCAGCTCGCAATTGGATGCTGACATTTGGCGCGCTTTATTTAAACTACCAAATTTGTGTTCCTGTCATTGCTTGTTTTGCTCCCACCACCTCCCCTACTCCACCAGACTAATCATTGTCAAACAATGTCATGTTGTTGTTGCTTGCTCTGTTCTAGGGGGTATTTAGGCTTTCCAGCTAAATGGAAGGCACACCACCTGAGGATGCTGCTGTTCCCTGTATTGGCTTCCATGGAGCTCATGGAGAAGCCGGGGAACTTCCTCCGAACAGAGTCATACCGCCAAACACAAATGTATGCATTCAGAAATAAAGCCTCTGAAATATACAGTATCTCTGTTTCCCGTCTCATTTTTGACTAGAGTGGATCTGACAGAACTTCTAATTCTGTCTGACGGTGTTGACAAAACCAAGTAACAGTGAAGCCTATTTTATGAAAACTGTAAAACATGTGGAGCTTGGCCAATACTTTTTTTTTCTTTCAAAATCTTTCTCAACTTTCTCAAGAATCAGTGATATTCAAACACAAATTTGGGATCGCCTACTTTAATATCTCGATCATATTCAGGATGCTGACCTGCATACTGTATAAACGCACTCATTGTCCTAGCAACCATTGATGGAAAATCGACGGAGGACAAAAAGAGTGGATCAAAAATATGTCAAAACTTAAACTAACACTAGCTCATAGCAAAGAGGAGACAATGAACTAAACAACCAGAAATCTAGTACTGCAGTCTACGGGCCATATGGCCATTAGTGATTTAATGTAGAGAGCAACATTTTACCTGTTCCAAAAGTTTGGCAGACTGGTGTGCTTTCATAGCCATTGTTTACAGTGCAGATCTTTATTTTGTAGTCTGATCGATATGGCAGTTCAGAGAAAGTGTGCTCTATGAGGCCTGTAGTAATGGTATCTAAGAGTTCTTCATTTCTGAAGATCACAAGCCGGTAAGTTGCATTGTCCAGGCCAATTGGTTTGGTCCATTTCACATTAGCTGTCAGTAGTTTTGCATCCACCTGGACATTCTGTGGAGGAAGGACCTCTGCATAAGGGAGTTCGAGTTTAATTAGCACTTAGCAATAAGATCATTAGACAGTTGATGTTGTATACTGTAGCCTATGTCTGCAGGTTGGTCATACAATTCCTGCTGTTGCTTTGCCCCGCTTCTGAGGTCAAGCAGGTCTGTATGCATTGTCAACCCCTTAGGTCTAAACTTCTTGGGCTGCAAATGCATAGTTCCTAACTCTTTTTGCACCTTACTTGGGCTATATACAGTGTATCACAGGATTATATCCTCACAGTTCTGCAGATTTGTAAGTATATCTTTTCATGGGACAACATTAAAGAAACTTTCATGGGACAACATTAAAGAAACATCCTGATACAATGAAAAGTAGTCAGTGTACAGCTTAGATAATCGTTTCAATTTACTGTTCACTCAAGATCATTTAAAATGCATCTGTTAATGTGTCATCCTCTGGCAAAAAAGTGAGTACACCTATTGTCTGTGCTCTATAAAGTGGGGGGGGAGAGCATGTGTGGTATGCTGGGCATTGGATGTACACTGCAAAAAGTTTGTGTAGAAATGTAGGCCTGCAAAAGCTAAGAACTTATTCAACAAATGTTGCTTTGGTCTGTGTATGCCTTTAGACTTATAAATGTAGTAAACATGCAGTGAATTTGTACCTGTCTTAAAGGCATTGGAAACTGGTGTGCTTTGAACTCCGTTTGATATAGTGGAAACGCTGATCTTGTAATTTGCTGGAGGTAGCAAGTTAACAGTGTGACTGTATTTCTCTGTATTTATGGTCTCAAAGTTTTCCTCGTCTTTGTAGATCTCAATCAGGTAAGTCGCATTGTCAACGCCAGCTGGTTTGGTCCACTTCACATTGGCTGAAAGTAGTTTTGTATTCACCTGGACATTCTGTGGAGCCTGGACCTCTGCATGAGGGAAGAGTTTGGTTAGCAACAGCATCGTCATAACTAGACATTTGATGTGATGTTTTATTATAACAATATCCAAAGGTTTAAAAGTATGCTTCAAGTTATGTGCTGAAATGTACCTCCAACTTTTATCATTTGGTGATGCTATAGGATCTGATGTGTTGCCATGAAACTTGTTGACAACAGTCATGAGATAACGTAGATTAGAATGCATCTGCCAATTTCCAAATGTAAATAGGTCATTTTTGACTATCATCAAAATGTGTGATGAAGGCTTGGTCAGTAGGGTAGGGTCCTTGTTATAGTGAAATAAATATTCACATGCCCATACTTTTCAGACTGTCATAATTATTAAGTAACAGCTGAGGGGCCTACACAGCATGTTGATGTAGCCAGAGAGCAACATAGCCCATGTAGACCAAAGTCCACATTTTTCAGTATCAACTATGAAAAAGTGGATGATGATGTTGACAATCCAATGTCACAACAACCAATTTTAATCTTCTTTCAGGAGATAAACAGTCCAGTGGCTGACAAGCCATGAATATTTAGTATCTGATCAGCCGCAGTAGGGAAGAGCAACAGTTGTATGGCATAATGGTGCAATATATTCATGATGCTCTCAGACACCTAAAGTAGAGTAGTAGAGTAGAGTAACTTCATTGATCCCCGAGGGGAAATTCAGGTGTCAAGTAGCTTACATAAATACACATAATGCCCACATGGACATTTAAGACACGTATAACACAGGTAAAGTCAGGGAGGGGGAAAATAAAAACTAAAGAGAAAATAAAAAGGCAATGTGCAAAAACAATTTTCTGATTAGACAAATGTGCAAAAAACATACTCTGAGAGTTGAGGTTGACAAGATAAAAATGACCAGAAATGAGTGTTGACAGGTACATTTAGGCGATACAGGCACTGGCAGGTACAGCTAGGCGATACAGGTACTGGCAAGTCAAGTAATTAAAATGTCTTTTGTACTTCTGTGCTTGGATGTGTCTGGATGTTTGAGCTACATGTTGAAAATGACTGCTGACTAGTCTATGTATGTAATACAGATTTATAAATGTACTTAATGCAATTTATAGGCCTACCTGTTCTGAAGGTTTTGTAAATTGGTTTACTTTGACCTCCATTGACAACAGTGGAAACACAGATTTTGTAATCTGCTGGAGGTCGCAATTCAACAGTGTGATTGCAAAACTCTTTAATAAAGGTGTCGACAAGTTCCCCATCTTTGTAGATCTCAAGCAGGTAAGCCACATTTTCCAGGCCAGCTGGCTTGGTCCACCTCACAGTGGCTTCATGTAGTTTTGTATTCACCTGGAAATCCTGTGGACGTGGGATCTCTGTACGAGGGAAAGGAAGAGGTCAGTCATGGTCATTTTCATATCATTTTTCAATTTCAACAAATTCCAAAATAACAGAAAATCTACCCTGCCCTGAGGTTGTTTTTTCAAAATGACCCTGAATACAGCTTCGATACAGCTACATTGGATATAGACTAAATTAGCGTTTTTTGAGTTTAGCTGTGTTAACTCAGCACGCTCGTACTGTGACTCCCATTTCCGAACCGATGTAGTTGACGAGGTGACAGGTTTGCGTCCCCGAGGGGGACGGACAGTGCAGGAAAACCACTGTCACAGTTACATAACCTGTGAATGCCAGTTTAAGATAATACAATTTTTTTTACATATTCCGATGTGCACCATATGGCGTGTTTCACTTAAAGGGCCAATCCGATAGCCCAACGCTACCGCACTGTATTGAGGCTTTGGGAGGAAGGTTTTCTAACTTTCCATGCCACACTCTGCACGTTTGCACCTTACTTGAGCTACTGTATATAGGCCTACAGTGTATCACAGGATTATATCCTCACAGTTCTGCAGATTTGTAAGTACATCTTTTCATGGGACAACATTAAAGAAACTTCACCCTGATACAATGAAAAGTAGTCAGTGTACAGCTTAGATAATCGTTTCAATTTACTGTTCACTCAAGATCATTTAAAATGCATCTGTTAATGTGTCATCCTCTGGCAAAAAAGTGAGTACACCCCCTATTGTCTGTGCTCTATAAAGTGGGGGAGAGAGCTCCCATCCGGGTCACGGCACCACTGTGACGGAGGTCTTCTTGCACCTATTCGTCCCCCTTGGGAGTGCGAACCTGCGACCTCGTCAACTACATTAGTTCGGAAATGGGAGTCACAGTACGAGCACGCTGAGCTAAAGGGCCGGTCAGATAGCCCAACACTACCGCACTGTATTGAGGCTTCGGGAGGGACAGGGAGGTTTACTAACATTTCACGCCACACTCTGCTAGTTAGCCTCCGTTACATACCAACCACACCATTCACCGTTCAAATAAATGGAGTTCATACTGAATGTTACTGAAAACTTAACCTTGCACACCCTCAACATGGGGTAACATTTAAAAAATCATATCGTGCATATAGGTCGCGTACCCTGAATCATTTTAATGGATATGGGGTGGCATTATATGCAAGCTGCCCTATTCACCATTCAGATATTGAGTGCACACATGACTTTCAAATGGTCTAAGAAAACAAATTGTTGTACATGATTATCATGGATTCAAATATAATTCTCAAAACATAAGCTTTCACATTATGTATAATTTAAATACCTTGAACTGCCTTTTGGGCAAAGGGGGTGCATCAGGTGCCAACCATGCCATTTGCCATTCATATAGGCTAAATGGAGCTGAACACTTGACTTTCAAATAGTCTAGCTAGACTTGGCCAGGGTCACTTTTTCACAATTTGTTTCCCTGATTAATGGTAAAATAAAATAAATAAATAAATAAAAGTGAACAATACCTGTGCTGAAGGTTTCACAGACAGGTTTGCTGCTGTGACGGTTGTTGCGCCATACAGTGGAGACCTGGATCTTATAATGTGCTGAAGGTTGCAAATTTTTGATGGTGTAACTACAGAGCTTTGCACTATCAATGGTTTCTATTACTTTATCCTCTTTGAAGATCTCAAGGTGGTAAGTCACATCCTGGCCCACCCCAGCTGGTGTGGTCCACGTCACATTGGCTACCTGTAACTTTTGTTCCACTTTCACATTCTGTGGGGGGGGGATCTCTGCACAAGACAAAATTATTCTTATTCATAGCATACTATTGATGTAATTTTGATGTCAGCTTATCCTACAGTATGTACTCCCAATCATTCACACCAGATAACTCCTTTATTGTCAAGTGTCTACTCTTCAGTAGTTTATTTCCAGAATTCATGCTACTAATTTATGCTTTAAAGAATTGTAACTAACACCATCATTTTCTAAATATTCACTGTAAATCCGATATTTTGAATCACCAATCAGAGATATTTGGGTGGCAAACTGGTGTCATGCCCGGCTCTACCGGTTAGTGTTTGGGGGCATTCTTTCCTCCAACCTGCAGGTGGAGCTATGCCTGACTGGACATGGAATATATCTGGGGCTGCTGATTGGGCTGCCTATAAAAGGCTTCCCATCAGCAGTCTCTCTCTCTCTCTCTCTCACTCATTTCCCACAGGCACATTCGTTTGGTGACCGTATGGTCACGCCGACGGCCGGGATTGCACCACACTTGCACCTTTGTACAACACTCACTTACTGACACATACTTTGGTTATTCCACACCACTGAATACATGTTGCAAAATAAAGATACTTTTGGTTAAAATGTACAAATGGGTGTGGTCTCCCTTTATGTTACAGCCACTAACGAGCCAGTGGTTGTGACACTGGTCAGACCAGCAAATATTAATTTATTTATTTTATGAATGGGCAGCATAGGCCTACATTAGGAAATAAACTACAAACTGGACTTTTAAAGTTTATGCAGCACTCCGGGCAAGATTAGTTGGCTATGGTAGTTTACAACAATCCATTGTCCTAAAACCTTGAACCCAGATATGTTTTCATTATTTAGAAGAAAGAAAACATTTCAAAATCTCATGTATGCATTACCTGTAGTTTGTGTATGTGCCTCCACCCATGCGCTCTCGTGACCGTCTTTATTGATGGTGGCCACCATGAAATGGTACCTCTCTCCTGGTGTCAGGTCTGTCAGCCTCAGGCCACCACTCTGAACGGTAAGGGTGCGGTCCTTTTGACCTCCTTTCCATTGCACCTTGAACTTGAAAGGACCAGGGCCTCCCTTTGGAACAGGCCATTTTAATGACAAGGAGTCCTGTTGCACTGAATCAAACTCGATTGGTCCCGGTGGAGGAACGCCTTGACATACAGGAGAAGGTTTCATCAGGGAAAAGACTTAAGACATTGTTTTTTAGCCTACACACCACTGTTAAATATGGCACTTAGCATGTAATGTCAGAGCCAGTCAAGCTTTTGATCTATTATTTGTAAATGAACTTTAGAAATTACATTCACAATTGATGAAAGGGATCTTTTCGCATCTAGGAAGTGTTTTTTTTTGTCATGTTGCTCTGGCCTTCACTATAACATCCTGAGGGAAACCCTGAAAGTTGCCTGTACAATAGTAGTCATATAATTATACTGTATCTACAAATACAAAGTTTCACAATATTACACTCCCTGAATACATGCACTCTTCCGATTCCCTTGGGAACTAAACTATTTTAGATGCATGGAAGGTCTATTGCTATTCCGGTGATTCCGAATTGAAATCACCACAATGCAGTCCAAACCTCGCTACTAGGTTCATTGATAAAAATCCAGTGGATTTTGGTCGCTATGGAACCAAGTACCAGTAGGTTGCAGAAATGTTCACAATTCTGGCCGTATTTTCCAAAACATATTTTAGTCAGGAGGGAATTCGTGAAAATCATGCACTTCTGGACAAGTACGGTGTTAGATGGGCCTGAGGTATCAAAAACCCAATAGATGTAAGTCGTGGTGCTTCCCTCTTGGCTGGTGGTAGGTCAAGGTACGGTCAAGGTTGCATGACAACGATGCAGTTAGTTTGTCTGAACAGAGAGGACGATGTTTGTGATCAATTGATCAATCTATTGTGGTCTATCTATGAAAAAATGTTCCCATAACTATTTGCTAAGTATTTGAAAATGCTTTTTCAGATTGCAGCCTGTGGCAAACTCATTCCTGAATCCAGACCTCAGTTACAGTAATGTACTGCAAGGGACACTGAATATGACAGCTGTCAATCACAGCAGCTGGGGAATGGGTGGGCCCCGGGGTTGAGATGTGACTGATTATTTCCAGCAGAATAAATGTTCAAAAACCGCAGGGAGGCACTAAATCCTGCTCAATTTGAACTAAATTCTACTGATTTCTATTGCCAGAATTGTACAGGACAAACCCACCCAATACTCTTTTTCACCCGCAGTCATCCTAAACATCCCTATCTGATAACACTGGTTTGGTTTTTGTTTTTCTATTGTTCCATAGAAATGATAAATATTTGATTACAGGCAGTTTGTGAGTGGGTCATAAATTAGTCTGAGTGAGTAGCCTATTTCCCCTTATACACAACAATATTGTGGTACTGTATCTTGCTGTAGCTTTGGCTTCATTGTTCAGCCCAATAATATTGCAGTTTGTAAAAAATATGTGTACTGATACAACTTTTAAAAAAACGTGCAATACCTCTGTTTTCAGAAGGTTTTGATAGATTCCTTTCTGAGTTCTGTATAGAGACAAACCAATCATTATTATTCATGTAAAATCACATTAGTGTCTTACTTATCACCTGGAACAGTCTTAAACAGAGTCTTTGAAATCTGATGACAAGACTGAATAAACAGACTTATTATTTTTTACCTCCTGAATGTCCTCATGACCCATGTGACTGGGTAATTGGTTATCAACGTTCTCTAGTCGATGTGTGGGCAGGTCTTTGTAGTGCTTCTCCACATGTCTAGCACAGAGCGTACTCCTACAGGTCACGCATTTCTTCTCCGATGCTTTTTGGCAAGCATCACACAGCGGCACACTACAGATAGATGACACAGTGAAGAAAAATCACAAACCTCCTTAAGTCATGAATGTTTCTTCTGTGACTAAAGAAACAGTATGTGGTCTGGGCACATATTACAATAGATGAATGAAAAGGTACAGTATGTGATTTTGAATTGTTTATTCCCATCACTGCATCACAGCAAAAAGAAAGGGTGGTGGTGGTGGTAGCGGGGCATAATTTGACTAGCATCATCTGATCAGAAACACACCTCTTCATTGCCATGTTCTCTGAAATGACCTCAAACCATTTTTGCACCTAAATTAATTACTTACCATTGCCAAAACTGTGTTGCCTATGTAGGCTATGTCACATAAGTGAGTACACACCTCACATTTTTGCAGATTTGTAGTATACCTTTTCATAGGAAAACATTAAAGACATTTCACTTCGACACAATGATTACTGACTG
The DNA here is from genome assembly GCF_034702125.1 of Engraulis encrasicolus. Lineage (NCBI taxonomy): Eukaryota > Metazoa > Chordata > Actinopteri > Clupeiformes > Engraulidae > Engraulis > Engraulis encrasicolus. The sequence goes on along the minus strand of NW_026945627.1, from coordinate 25,339 downwards.
CTAACATTTATCTGATACGCAGGATTGTACAGGTAGCTGTTAATACCTGCTGGGCATTGCTGCCTGTCGCACCTCCTCCGGTGCCCATGGGTCAGCGAGAGAAAATAAGACTTGTGACACAAACATCTTTATTGTATCAATTACTAGACAAACATAGGGAATACACATTCATAATGCATGCACAGGAGGTGCCTTCCTCAACCACCTTCGCAGGTAGCTGTAGCCTTACGCCAGAAGCAGATGTCGTCAGGTGGTGTCCAGCCTTCTCTGCGGTGTTTCGGCCCTGAACCACAACACCGCCAACTCCAGCCAGTGGGCCAACAGTGAGTGGCCAGTCTCTCTGCTCCTGGCATACAGCTCACACCAACAATGCATACGTTCCATACATTTGATAAGCATAAATATAATAATAAATAACAGGAAAACAAAACAAAAAAAACCGCAGTTGAGCTGTTTGGTGTTCGTTGGCTGCTGGCTTTAACCCCTTCCTAGCAGCTGTGCTCGGGTGCGTTGGTTGCTGGGGCGGCAACAGTGCTGAGTGAAAGGTGCCGAATGCGCTGAATGCTTACTGACGAGTTGTTTGTGAGGCAGTTGAGCTGTTTGGTGTTCATTGGCTGCTGGCTTTAACCCCTTCCAAGCAGCTGTGCTCGGGTGCGTTGGTTGCTGGGGCGGCAACAGTGTTGAGTGAAGTGCCGAATGCACAAGGCGGTTGGGAGATAGGCTTGCTGTTCCCTGCGGCTGCTGTCTGGGGGTTAGGTGTTCTTCCCCCAGTTTCTGTCCTTCCTCCGCAGCCAGAGCCAAAAGCTCCCTTTCTCCGCCTCCTCTGCCAGTTCCTTTGTTGCCTTCTTAAGCCTCCTTCCTGTGACTCCCACGTCCTTTAGGAGGCGTAGAGTCGACAACCCCATAAAGCCTCTGCATCCAACCTCCACTGGGTAGATGGTAGTCTTCCAACCCGCCTCTCGGCACTCAGCAGCCAGCTCAGAGTACTTGGCCTTTTTCCGCTCGAAGGCAGCCTCGATCCCTTCCTCACTTGGCACGGTGAGCTCAATGAGGGCCACCGCTCTTGCCTTTGTGGACCACGCCACTATGTCTGGGCGGAGAGATGTGGTGGTAATCTCTGTGGGAAACAGAAGCTTCCTGTCCAAGTCGACCTTCATGCTCCAATCCTGGACTGAAGGGTGTTGATGTTTCTCTTTGCCTGATGCTTCTGATCCCTCCTTCCGTGGTGGTGGGGTCCTCTGTCGGTGATGGTATTCTGCTATCCTGTCTGCACTCCTCCAGTACTTCGGCTAGCTTTCTCAAGACTTGGTCGTGGCGCCATCTGTAGCGGCCTTGTGATAGCGCGATTTTGCAGCCTGACAAGATATGCTGGAGGCTTGCATTGGGAGCATTGCAGAGTGTGCAACATTCCTCATTTCCAAACCACTGGTGGAGGTTCCGAGGACAGGGGAGTGTGTCATAGGTTGAGCGTATAAGGAAGCCGAGTCTTGCCTGTGGGATCTTCCACACGTCTGACCAACTGATGTTCCTGATTGAGATTCCCTCCCAAGTTGTCCAGCTTCACTGCTGTCCCTGAGACACAACCTTGATCTTGTAGCGGTCTTCCTCCATCCTAGTCACCTCTGCCAACACCATCTCCTTCATTTCCTTGTGATGGGCCTTGGACCATAATCTTGGTGCATCTCCCCATCCTAGGCCTGCTCTACCTACCTGCACTCTGCCCATGATTTCCTTGTGCTGCAGCCGGCTTACAGCTTGGTCGACCTCGGTCTGGGCGTTCCACTTGCGGCCAGTCAGGACCCTGGCGTTAGCCTTCCTGACTGACTCGTCTGTGGACTCCCGAAGCTCAAGGACCAACCTGGCCTTCTCTTGCATGTAGCCCAACTGTAGTGACTTCAGTGGTAGTTGCAGCATATTTCTTCCGAAGAGGCCAGCTTCAGATAGGCAACGTGGCAACCCCAACCACTTTCGTATGAATGAGTTGGCTTTCCCATCCATCTTAGTCACGGTTGATGAGGGGATCTCATTTTCAGGGGCCACATTACCCTCTGGTAGAGTGTAAACGGGTAGCACCAAACCTTGTACTTCCCAGGGAGTTGGCTTTGGTCGATCCTTGCCAGGCCGTCACATAGCTGTTTCATGACGGTCTTCCCCATCTGTTTATCAGATAGTTCTGCGATGTACTGCCTCCCCAGTCTTCTGATAGGTTGCTCAGCAAGAAGTGGTATCTTTTCCCCTCCGACAAGAAAGGTGGTGCAGTCGTTCCTGACTCCTTTTCTAAGTGACAGGCTGTGAGACTTAGAGGGCTTGATCTTCATTTGGGCCCATGACATCAGCTCATCCATCCTCTTCAGCAGTCTTGCTGTACATGCAGGAGGGAGGTGACGTCGTCCATATAGCTCCTTAGTGGGGGAAGCCTCTGACCATTTGGCAGTTTGATCCCTCCGACCATTTGTCTTGCACCGATGAGAATGATCTCAAATGCTGCTACAAATAGTATCGGAGAAATTGCACATCCCATTGCGATTCCGACTTCAAGCCGTTGCCACCCAGTAGTGAAGTCTTGTATGGAGAAGCACATCTGCAGGTTGTTGAAATACTCTGCTACCAGGGTCTTGACACAGGTGGGCATGTGAAAGAAGTCCATGGCGTAGTTGATCAGTTGGTGCGGGACTAAAAAAAAACATTTCCTACTGACAGGTTAAGGTTAGGGATTTCTTTGGTCTGGGCACAGCTAGTTTTTTTCCATGCATTATATGAATTTGATAGCCTAGCAACCAACTGGAAAAGGTATTTCTCAAAAATATGTCTTTAATGACAGGTTAAGGTTAGGGAATGTTTTGGTCAGGGCACAACTTAAATTGCTATAGCATTATTTTGTTTAGGATCAGCATTTGGTATGTATTTTCTAATGATAGAGTTACACAGTGCTGTGGTAATAGCCTATAGAAAGCACTTCCGTGTGTCCATCACGGAAAACAATTCCGTGTCCAGGAGCACAGAATTTTGGCAAAATCCGTGCTCCTGGACACAGATTTCGTGTCCTTAACATCCGTGTCCAGGAGCATATAATTTTTGGAGATCAGGCTGGTCTGCAGGGGCAGGGAGGGGGTGCTGATAGAACACTGCTGATACACTCTGGACTCACTAATTCGACGCCCTTTCGGTACTTACGCCTTATGTCATACGACCCTAAACCTAAACCTAACCCTAACCCTAACCTTAACCCTAAACCTAACCCTAACCCTAACCTTAACCCTAAACCTAACCCTAAATTGCTTGTTTGAAATGTTTGATTACCATGTGACGGTACCGAAAGGGCGTCAAATTCGTGGGTCGCTAGGCAGCAGTCGGGCAATTCAAATGAATAGGCAGCGTTTCGTTGCCCAACCACGAAAAACGGGCAATTTCGTGAATGCAACACGAAAATTAAAGTTTTTTTTTTTTCGTGAATACTTCACGAAATGAAATGAAAGAGATACTGTTGGGCAGCGCACAATGGCGGCGCCCATATATCGCTTCTCGGATCGGTGTATAGCCATTCTCAAGCAGGTAGCGGGTCATTCTTCTGGCTAGAACTGAGAAGAAGATTTTCCCTTCCACGTTTAGTACGGCGATGATACGGAACTGGCTGATGTCCTTGGAGTTCGTTTCCTTGGTGATGAAGACTGTTACCGCTCTTTGCCACCAGAGGCGATTCCTCATTGAGTACAAGGGAGGCGCCGCCTCCTGTCCAAAATCACGGAGAATAGTATGTAAACTAATGCTTTACACGACTTAATAACATTGATATTTCAGACCCAGCTCCAAAGAAAATGCATGTGCTCAACTTAGAGATGAAACCAATCTGTAGGGCCTAATACGATCCCCCCGAGGCTCGCACGAGTTTTTTTCCGCTCATGACAACGCAAGCGAGTCGAGTCTCAATGGACTTCAATGGCATGTGGGATTGTACGCTTTTTCAATGGCAAAATGCTAAACGGTTATTGGCTATTGCCGTGAAATTTTTTTGATTTTGAGACTGAGCCTCACTGGGAGTGAATGGAGAAGAGAGAGGAGGGGGGAGGGACCGGAGACTGGAGCTCCGACTTGTGATTGGGTGAACCCCGTGTCAGTAGGCTACAGTAGTTGATTTCATTTCGAAATGCGGATATGTTATTAATTTGACTGAGAAGTTTCGTTGTGGTAACCAGTGGGGAAGCTATTCATTGCGGTGTACTCCAGTGTTGTGTACATATTCTTGTAAACCTAGTGTTGCGAATAAAGTCTTAATAGTAGCACGTCCTTATCCTTTTTAATCTCCCAATTCAAAAGTTGAAGTTGCCTACTTTTCGTTAGGGCTATCTTGCAAGAACGCTAGAGAGCTATGCAAAATGCCAAGCATTGTGGATTAAATGCTGGCGAATTCCAGTAGTCCTTATGAGGATAAAATGAATATCATGGAGCAGAGCAGAGGACTGCCTAATATTGACTTGGTAAAAAAGGTAGGGAAGAACAACCATTTCTTTTGAGCTTTCGTGGTGTCTGATCAACTGGTTAACTGCCAAGTCCCGTGAGTGGCGAGTCCTTGTTTCCTACTGTGTTGGCAATGTCTGGTAAATAATTAAAGATTTTGCGACCTCTAGTGGTAAGTTAAGCCGTGCACCCAGTAATGAACAAAAACAACGAAGGCAAACTCAATCACATCATTATGTGGCGGAGGTAGGCCTAATGATGATAATAATAATAATAAAAAAAAACATTTCCCTATGAATAGGCTACAAGGGGGATAATGATTAATGATTAACAAATTTGTTTCAACAAGAGTCCTTTAGTGTGTGAGGCCATATGTGGCTCAGGACCAATGTAAGATGTGTGTCAAAATTGACCACCCCCCCCCCACCCTTTTTTGCGTTCTGGACATATTGTAATTGAACAGCCTCCCCTGTTTGGCAGACTACCAGCCACCACTGTTTGCCACTCAGATGGAATGATTTTCTTCTTCCAGGCAGTTCTCATTAGGTACCATAGCAGCTCAAGTACCTTGGGACAGTTCTTATAGAGCTTGTAGGGGGACTCCATTGGGGCCTGGTGCAGAAGAGGACCTCGCCTTCTCCACGACTTGCCTGACCTCACTGAGCTTGGAAGGCATGATGTTCAACTCTGCTGTTCAGGCTGGGTTACGTATCCTGGTGCTCCAAGGGGAACGCTCCTTAGCGGATCAGTGAACTGTTCCCTGACGTGCTGCTCCAACTGCTCCCTGGAAGTTTCAAGCTTGCCAGTCTTCTTCTCTTCCAGCAGCTGTCTGGCATGCTTGAAGGGATCCTTGAAGAAACTGGCTCGCTCTTTTTCCTTCCGCCTGTTGCGCTTCTGAATATGTTCGGCTCTGCGAAGTTCAGCTAGTGTTTTCCTGACCTCCTTCCACAAGGCTTTGAGCCCCTCTTTCTCCGCTTGGGTTGCCTTTCTCCAGTTCTTGCGGAGTTGAAGCCGCCTTTGCACGAGTTGGAGGATTTCCTTCTCTCTCCTCCCCATCTCTCTTAAGCTGGGCTTACACTGTGCGACTTTTGCCCCGATTTGGCACTTGCACGACTTTTAGAGAGTTGGGCCGATTTCTTGCTCAATCGCAGGTCAGTCTCGCAGCAGGTGAGTCTCGCATCTGCAGTGTACATGGGGTAACGGCAAGCGATTTCGCCTCACGATCGTGCAATCGCAGGGACAAAAGAAGATCAAAACGGTTTGAAATTCTGGTCGTGGCTCGTGCGTAAATCGCACAGTTAAAGCAGTGCTACGACCCGATTTGACACTTCACATGCACAAATGAATAGGGCCGTGCGATTTGCTGTTGAGTGCGACCTCATCTCCACCTCAGGTGCGCATGTTCCCTCCTCTGCAGACCGGGGAAACATGCCTGTCGCGTCGTACGGTGGAAGCATTTCGCTCGCATCCGACTGTCGGCTCGTGTAGTGTGAGGACATGAGTCGTGAGTTGTGAACTTTTAAACAGTGAAATTCCATCGTGCAGTGTGAGCAGAAGCTTAAGACCCACGAATATCGCACAGTGTATGCCCGGCTTTAGGGTGGTCCTCTGTCTGGGGACAACCTCGCCGAACCTGTCCTTGCACGCCTGATATATAACGTCCCCAATCAGATTAAGCTTAGACTTCGCAACTCCATGCAGTGATCCCTCTAGGGTCTTGATCAGGTCTGCATCCAGTGCTCGCCATGCCTCTGCTTCGCTTGACTTTGGCCACTTAATCTTATTTCTTCTTGCTGGTTTCCTGGACTCTGCGTTTGGCTCTGTTCGGTGTAAGGTGGTGAGGACTGGGTCTTCATGCTCAAGTGAGGGCACGTTCTCCACCAGTGGGGCTTCCTCCTCTGACACTCTCATCTCTTCTCCTCGTTTCTTGGAGCTCTGGTATTCTCAATCCGCTTCCGTTGCCGTCGTCACCATGTGGTCCGTCCTGTTGGGCCCATCTTCCATCCCACCTCTCGGAGGTCCCCCGGGCTGTTGCTTCTTATGATTCTTCGTAGTTGGGGTTGGGTGTCCCTCTAATGAGGGAGCCGTGGGTTGGGTAACTAGCCGCCCACGCCCAGTGCGGTCAACAAAATTGTCTTGTCTGATTGGCTGATGGGTTGGCCATTAATAAAGCAATAAGCCACGAGAGGCCGTGGGTTATGCTCAATTGATCAGAAAGTCAAAGAATGCGCGCACATCAGTGGCACAGGTGCTGGACCAAAAGTAAGATCACTGAAAAGAAAATAAAGGTCCGCAACACTGTAAATGCTCCCAGTAGATTTATTTTTATGCTCAATTGATAACAGGCGAAGGGGAGTGGGGCACAACGCGAAGCGGAGTGCCGTAAACGTCCCCTTGTGTGCGTCTACTCGCTACAAACACTCAGCAAGGAGGCGATTAACACCGCAGGAATGAAATGTCTTTGCAATCACACTGATACCCCAACCACAGATGGTGCAAAGATGTGCTCTTCTTGCAGACTCCCTACCCCAACTGCAACATATTCTCATTACCGACATCGATGCGCTTGGTCTGACTTGGACGCGCATATAATCTTCAGATGGAAGGTGTAGGTTTACGCTCGATTGACCACAGCTATCAGCCAATCAGAATCGAGAACCGGACTGCACAGTGTTAGATTACATGAGAACCGGTCAAACGAAGATTCTAGACGCGACACCTGCATAGAGAGTGTCTGAAAAGAGGCTGTGTTGGCCTGAGACGTCTCGAAATGACAAGGGATTAAAAGGGAAGTCATCGGTGTGCGTTTCAACCTTCCTTTACATTGAACTTTTACATTTTGAGTCTGCCCCTGACTAAAATAGATGGGTGTGAGATTTTATTTAAATCCTATGTAATAGAGAGCATCGTGATCTGCTTCAGTAGTCACAGTGCATGTTGACATGCATGTTTAACCTAATTGTTTATCTTGGTCTCTTCAGACCACGCGACATGGTCAGTGATCCATATCCTTGGTCTGTTCATCTCTCTTCAGAGCAAGATAACAAATTTGCTTGAGATGTTGTCAAGCATGTGTGGTGGTAATCAAGAAAGTCTAACAAAAAGTGTATCATCTGGCTAGTCAAGCAAGTGTGTCTGATATGGTTTGGGGATGCATGAATGGCCTCAACATTGGAAAGCTGAATTACACTTTAAAGAAACATGCATGTCAATCAGGCTTGTAAGAAATTCCAAATTGAATGAATTTCAATTCAAAGTAATGCCATGATACGAACTCTAGGTGGTGTCATTACCTTGAATTTCTTTAAATTTAATCTACTCCATCCATTGCAAATACATAGAACACCACCACATAGTGTTCGTATTATGGTATTACTTTGAATTGAAATTCTTTCAATTCTGAATTTCATACAAGCCTGATGTCAATATGCACTGTGACTACTGAAGCAAATCATGATGCTCTCCATAAGATTGCATTCAGATCTCACACCAATCTTTTTAGCTAGGTGCAGCCTCAAATGTAAAAGGTCAATGTGAAGAAAGGCACACAGATGATCTCCCTTTTAATCCCTTTTCATTTCGAGACGTTTTGGGGCAACACGGCCCCTTCACAGACATTCTCTACAGGATTTTAACCTGGAGTGTGCTCACTTTTGTTACATATTGTAAAACGTAAATGGCTGTAATGATTTTTTGTGAGTGAACAACAAATTTAAGCGGTTATGTTGTAAACAGGTCACTAATCACTGTGTCAAAGTGAAATTTCTTAAATATTGTCCCATGAAAAGATATAGGGCCAGGCCTACTTACAAATCTGCAAAAATGTGGGGGGTGTACTCTCTTATGTGACATACTGTATGCTATCCATCAAAATAGTTTGTACATAATAGAATGAACTTAAAAGGAAATATGGTGGGCGGCACACTGTGCTAACACGCATATACAGACAAGTTGCCCTTGGGATCCATAGTTTATTCCAGCCTGGGTGATCTTATCTACCAACCCAAACCTTTCTCTGTCCTAACTTTTTTTTTTCGCCATCTTTAGGGGAAACTACCGGTGGTCAAAACTAAACATTTTGACATTGTGTCTTCTTTGACAACATACCTGGATGCTGAGGAATAGTATCCTGTATCACAGCTGGCCACACTTCTAAAGGAAAAATACAGGAAAGACTTAAGTGAAGACTTATGTGAATTACAAAAATGTGTTAATGTTTTTTTCATCATTTGTTAATTATTTACTAAGTGTTAATGGTGTTTTTTGCATCCCTTAATATAATGCCTTGTCTTGCCTTGCCTTCATCTTTATTTCATTTATCACAATTTGCAACCAATTGTTTACATGTGTGATCATTATGGCCAGCTTGGTGATGTTGTTACTCTTTGTTATTCCTTTCGAAGGTTGTGCTAAGTCCTGGCGCTATGTGTAGCAATCAATTCTCACAGTAACTCTGTTTGAGTAAATTACTCACAGGGTGAGTGAACGTTTTCTTGAACATGCCAGTGTCTTTTGGGGGAAAACATTGTTTTGGTAAGACGCAGAAGATGGATTAAGCATGTAGGGTTAAATGTCTGTCTGCCATGTTTCATATAGAAATTATTCCTGTTTAAATAAGATTCATATTTAAGCATGGCTTTTCAGTGAAAACATTGCTGTAGGTTGGCTGAAGTGCTGGTTTCTGGCAGAAAAGTTGCTATCTATGCTTTTAGACATTAGATTTCGTCATGACAGAGCAAGTGAGAAAGCTGCAACAATTATTTGCAACATTGAGGTAGCTGTGGTCTAATGATATGGATTGAAAAGTTGCAGGTTTGAATCTAACCCTCAGTGCTGACGTGCCCCTTAGCAAGTACCAACTCTTCATTGCTCTACAGACTGTCCACCTCTACTGGAAAGATTGTCGCTTTAAATTCAGTAAAAGCACTGATATATGTAATATAATAATAATAATAATAATAATAATAATAATAATAATAATAATAATAATAATAATAATAATAATAACTAGATTGCATTCTCACAGAAAATGCTGGAAGCGGGCTTGCCTTTTGGGGCAGAGATGAAACAAAGTACTATTGAGAAAACAAAGCTAAAAGAAATGTTGGAAAAAATCCATCCACCCAGTCAGAAGTTATGGGCCAAACAATTCAGCCATCTTGGATTCAGCCATCTTGAAAGTGTTGTAGCTCTGCGTTTTGGGGATATACTAAATGACATACATGGTATGTTAAGTTGGCTAAGGAACACTGCATATGATATAATTTTGAAAATCAACATGGGTCCAAGTGGGATTCGAACTCACAACCTCCATATCTCTAATCCAGCACATTTGCCATTGATACTAAATGACATACATGGTATTTGAAGTTGGCTAAGGAACACTGTATATGATATAATTTTGAAAATCAACATGGGTTCGAGTGGGATTCGAACTCCCAACCTCCATATATGTAATCCAGCACCTTTGTCATTGATACTAAATGACATACATGGTATTTTTTAAATTGGCTAAGGAACACTGCATATGATATAATTTTGAAAATCAACATGAGTCCGAGTAGGATTCGAACTCCTAACCTCCTGGTTGCTGATGCAGGAGTATTACCATTGGGCCAAGCAGCTGTCTATGGAAAGCATGACAGCAAGACATTATTACATTGCATTGAAGAGCTGAACAATAGACTTCTAGAACTACAGAGCAGCTGCTCGTTAAGAATAGAATGTTGAGAGAAAGTGACAGTTGAGATGGAACCCTATATTGGCTGCACCTGTTCTGATTGACTGAATGGCAGTTAGTATGGTGCTCTAAGGCAGAGGGCAGAATCAGAAACAGTTTTTTGTCTTTAACTTGATGTTGCTAAAAGGAATTGGCACGTGTCCTGCTCACAGATCGGAGTCATATGTGTGATCTCTCTAACAGTCTTTGAATGAAGTTTATAGGTTAAACGGTTCAGTCACATATGGACCTCTTGTGGGACATGCGCTGACCTCTTGAAAAAAGCACTTCAAGCCGCAATGAGAAAACCCCATGTAAAAGCCCTGTTGTTTTTACACACCTGCCATTTAAAAAGTAATGGGAGTTGGGAGATAAAACTTTGACAATTTGGAGACATCCCATAGAGCTCGCTAAAAACGTGTCAACTAAACTTCTAGGTGAAAGTGTTGATGTTTTATGACCGAAAAAGCCTCCTACACTCTAATCTCTAGAGTGGCGGAACCTTGGTTCATGAAGGTTCTACCATTGTTTTCAATGGGGACCCAAACTTGCACAAAATCGCCAAAAACGGGAAAACGACAAGAGACACGGACACGCTATATCAGTACAAATGATCTCCAAGCCGAGCCGGTCGTTTTAGTGTTTGAACGGTGTCTCTATCTCGAAAGGCCTAGGAGGAGATCCATTTTCTATTTTTACTGCCCTGCACAAGACCAATAATAATAAATAAACAGGACTTAGAGATTACTAGAATCGGGCCTTGCTCTGCAAGCCCGCTTAATAATAATAATAATAACAACAATAATAGGACCTACTGTTATTACTTGTTGCTATCAGTTTTATGTAAAAGTAGTAATGAGAACACCACACTCTTCCGTGTAGTGCGTCTCCAGTTGAATAATCTTACAAGGTGATTTTGTCAATTGTTGATTGCCTGCCGTTCACCAGAGATAGGATCCTGGCTTGTTTGTGAGATTCATTTTTTATTCAACTTTTACTTCTTTTATTTTCCTTTAATCCTTCTGTAATCTCACTTTTTCTAAAATAAATTGTATCCTGATTTGACCCTTTTAAGTACAAAGTAAAGACTTATTTTAGTGAGTTGAGTTAAAATACAACACAGAAAATTCAGCCTTCAATTTTTATTGGAGGAGAGAATCTTGGAAAACATCCAAAATCCTACATTATGCTACATTATTTGGTACAATTACGTTAGAGATTAAATGCCTATTCTGTATCAGGCAGAAAAAAGCATGCCTTCATCTAGTAGCCTTACTTACCTTTGGTCATCTGCCATGTTAGGAGGGATGAACTGTTTTGAGTCATCACTCCTCCAGGATATGCCAGAGCTTGGTGTTGGTGAACCTTTTGATGCCGTAGTGGACGAGCGAGTGGTGTCTGGTCCCCTTTTGGGAGGTCCATGAGAGGCACAGGCCGCAGGGTTACAACGGTGGGAGATGAAGAGGAGCACAAGAAATTAATAGCTCTAGAAGATTACTATAACCACTGCTGCAGACAGAGGAAACCAAGCTTCAGAGATACAGAGACTGTCAAACAGTGAAGTGTGGAATGCTAAAACCAGGTCAACCAAGACGGAAAACTGTATAGAAATGAAGTAGGTGCTCTCTGCAGTAGGTAAGCAGGTGCTTTAATAATCAAGCTTTGTTCTTTCACACCAGCAGATACCTGTCTATGCACCTGCGTGGCTGACTGGGTGTGTGAGTAGGTCTATGTGTAAGATTGGGTGTAAGCATCACGGCTCACTCCGTGACAATATGTGTATGTAGGCCAATAAAAAGATACTCATTAAATTGTCTGTGTGAAATCACTAAAGAATATCTGAACAGTTGTTTTCTGGTCATGTTGTATGAATGCTAGGATACTGTTGGGTTTTAGGATAGCATAGTCATAGAAAATGAATGTTATGACCTCACCTTGCTGATTTTTGCGGATCTTCTCCAATGTTGTACAGGTGGCGGCTGTATCTGTTTCAGATATTTAAAAACTATAAAATGTTGTTTGGACGCATTTTGACATCAGATAAGAATAACACATAATTTCTTTCTTTGTTTAAGTTATTTTTTATGGCTTTTTGTGTCTTTATTTGCAAGAGGGCGAGATAGACAGGAAAAAAGCAGGGAACGTGATAGGGAAGGACAGGGCTGCAGCTTGACTGAAGCGGTCTTGAGAGAACTGCTTTTTTGTCAGGTCTATTAAAGTAACAAAGCTCAAGACATGAAATTCTGAATGCAATTTTGAATTATATTTAGATTCTGTTCAGAGGAGTCATCTGGTTTCCCATGAGCACCATGAAAAGCAGATCAGAGAGACAGCAGGAGCATTGGGCATGCTCATCGAATTTACAAATAAGAGCAAACAATAACCCCATGGACAGAGCGGAGTCATCCCTATGCTCCCCGGGTCCTATGCTCCCCGCAACCGAGCGGGCAACTTGGGACCCTTTTTTCAAAAAAGGGTTCAATGTTACTTACAGGCTACTGGTTCACCAGGAAATCAATGTTCACCACTGCTTCCAAGTAGACTGCTGCCGCATGGCAAAGCACAGGTTGTTGTTGCACCTTTGATAGGTTAGGTTTAGGGATAGTTTTGGTGAAATTTGAAATTGCAAGGTTGCGAATCATAAGTGAGCTGATTATCAGCTGATCTAGAGCAACTGACGTCAGGGCCGGATTAAGATGTCCTAGGCAACAGGTTGCTGTGGGGCCCCAACTGCAACAACTGCAGCCATAAGTTGCCTGTATGTTAATCCGGTCCTGCTTGAAGTGAATCAGAAGCAGCAAGCACTGAACTATCATGGGCAGGCCAGAACTAACGCTGACATGTTTTGTGTGTGACTTGTGATACTTACGTTTGGTCTTCTGACAGGCCAATTGAAGGCCTTCCACCACTCCTTGACAATCTTCGAGGGAGCGTAACAAAGCCTGGTAATGGACCCCTCCTGGGCAAGCTAGAAAAGTCTGGTCCGCTTTTGGGGAGCTGGGAGCTGTAGAGGAGCACAAGATATCATTAGCTCTGTAATGTGAAATGGAAGCACCAACGATTCTCAGAACAATCTCACATTTTCAAAGTAAATTCTACTGAAAAAAGTTAAATAAAGCAAAATGATAACATTCCAAAAACAAAGAAATCATATTTACTAAAGTATTCACAGCCTTTGCTTAATAATTTGTAGAACCACCTTTGGCAGCGACTACATTCATTTTTTTCATTTCGAAATGAAAAGGGATTAAAAGGGAGGTCATCTGTGTGTGTTTCAACCTTTCAGTACATTGAAATTGTACATTTTGAGGCTGCACCTGGCTAAAACACAGTGCATGTTGACATGCATGTTTCTTTAGGTGTAATTCAGATTTCCAATGTTGGCGGCATCCATACATATATATATATGTATGTATGTATGTATGTATGTATGTATGTCCATACAGTAGGCCTATACAGTGCCCAGCAATAATGAGCAATAATTTGCTTTTTTTTCAGAAAATGTCAGTGCACACATTTTACTCCTAAGACCTCCCCAATGACCAAACATTCTGTCTATTTTCAATTTCATGTTGATTAAGGTCAAAATCTAAATTGAATACTTCAACACTTGAGATATACTAATATCAGGGTGAAGTGGCGGCTAATCTAACGAACATTTTAGCCGCCGAGCAGCTATACTGGGGAGAAGTATTTGCCCGACACGCTATTAATGCAAAGAAGCTTTTGAGATCTTTCACGTTTCTGTTTGGTTCAATTACTTATCTTCGAGGGTAAAAGGTTCAGTGTTCCATTCATGACAGTTAAAATCCAGACATTTGAAGCAACAACGCCAGGTGTGCAAACTTGCGGGGGAAAGTACCAATGCGCTGTGCTATTTAAGCTTAAAGTGTGCACAGGGTAGCGTGGTCAAGGAGCGGTTCCTGAGCATAAAACCAAAGGGTGTAGCGTGGTCAAGGAGCGGTTCTAAGCATATAAAGTGCGGTCAACAAAAGGTGAGCACTCCCCAGAGACCCACTCAATCTACTACTTAGCTGCCATATCCCCAGTGCCAGGTGATATACAAAATCTAATCCCCATGTGACCCAATCTAAGCACGTCACCACCCCAGCATGTCAAGCACATTCCTAAACTAAAATCTGTCCGCAACACAGGGCTTGACACTGGCACCTGCCAACCAGCCAAATGCTGGTAAAACTTGGCTGTGGCTGGTAACAATTTCAATGTCACTAGCCAATTTGGCAGGTAGCTAATCTATGATATCAGAATAGTGTATTCTGTGTATCAATTGTTTGTATTTAAGTTCAAGAAAAGGCTCAGTTACCGCTGGATTGTGTGTAGTAGTGGATATTGTCATCACTGCTTTTATTTTGAGAATTGAAGTGTGTAAAAAGGCCTAACTAATTGTTCATTTAGTTACAATGATAGGACAGTGAAGGTGGTGAAGGGGAGAGAGAGATGGGGAAGGGCCGGCAAAGGACCCAGACTGGGAATCTAACCTGGGTCAGTCGCATGGTAGACGAGTGCCCTACCAGTTGGCCAGGGCAGGGTCTCCCAAAAACTCTAAGTAGTACTAAGTATGAGGTGCCACCAAGGCAATATACCAGAAATAGGTCTCACATCACAACTAAAAGTATTTTACCTCGCACATGCACTATGCGCAAGCATTTTATTTGCATGTGTGAGAGAAAATGCTGTATGTAGGCCTCTAAAATGATTACATGAACAAACTGTGATGTATATTGCCTAGGGGGCATCTCATACTACTATAGAGTTTTTGGGAAACGCTGCCCAGTAAGTCCAAAAGGGCCTTCGTTTTTGAGATACCTCTACCAGAGTTAGAACAAAACCCAACAATGTTTTTCTATCAAGTTACTAGCATTCATTCATTTTGGCTTAGAATCAAGACCTTTGAGAGTCCTTTAATTTTCAATTGGTTTGCGTTGCATAATATCAAGCTGTTCGGCTCAGAACTTACTCAGTGCAGCAGGTTTGAGCAAATATCCTTTTCTTTTTTGGTGGCACTATAGGACTGGACTACAAACAGAGTCCTAGCCTTTGTTTTAACCCATTATGTCCTGGAGACACATATATGGGTTTTTCAGGATTTTGAGATTTGAGCTGTTTTATTAAATGGGTATAGAGCTGAATGAACACATTGTAATGCAAGAGGAGGGTCTTGGCTTTTAAATGTAACTCATTTCATGTTTGTATGTGCTTCGGAGGCTGAGATATTTAGGATTTACTAGGAAGAGGGCACCCTTTCCCAAAAAGGGCTCAGGACACAATGGGTTAATCAGGAGCCCTTGCCCAGAAGCCTTTTTTTGACTGGGCAGGGTAGGAGAGGTTTCTTTGATAGATATAACATTGACACTCACACTCCATTCCTCGCCATGTGCAGTGTATTGTGTGGAAATAATCTCCCCAGTTTAGATTTCTACTGAAGATAGCTGCAGTGAATACTGACTTTCTTCAATCATCAAACTTTTGTCCGTTCTCTTCCACGTGATGTCATTGCTTACAGCTGGAAATGGAAAGGGGTTTTCTCTACAGAAAAATGTTTTATTGACGTGACGATTTTATGATGGAAAGGTAATGAGTGATAAAAACTGTGTAATGACTCATAAAAACTGTGGCAGTCAGGCAGGTACAGTCACAGTCATAGGTAAGCGCATAGGACTTCAGACTTGTAGTCCAAAGATTGCCGGTTCGACTCCCGACCGGCCAGGTTGGTGGGGGGAATAAATAACCAGTGCTCTCCCCCATCCTCCTCCATGACTTGGGTACCCTGACCATACCGTCCCACCACACATTGCCATTTGGGGCTGCCCCCTTGCCAGGGTGAGGCATAAATGCAATTCCGTTGTGTGCACTTGTCACTTGTGTGCTTTGTCACAATGACAATGTAAATGGTAATATATACACTATATATCACGAAAGTGAATACACCCCTCACAGTTTTGCAGATTTTTGAGTATATCTGTTCATAGGAAAGCATTCCAGAAATTTCATTTTGACACAATGATTAGTAACCTTTTAACAACATATTTAACCGCTTAAATTTCTTGTTGTTGTTAAAAGGTCACTAATCATTGTGTCAAAGTAAAATTTCTGTAATGCTTTCCCATGAAAAGATATACTCAAAAATCTGCAAAACTGTGAGGGGTGTATTCACTTTTGTGATATACTGTATATATATACTGTATATATATATATTACTGCTTGCAGTGTAAGTCCACCTGTGTGTGTTGATTCATCAACTCGGTTTCATTCTACTCAATATAGTGTAACTGTTAATAATGCAAGTAGAAGTATATAAACTTCTCGTAGGCTACAATGTGATGGTCTGTATGGGTACAAAACAACTACAATTACAAAACACCTTTTTTCCCAGGTGAAAGGGTGCTAAGATCCTTTATGATAGCATATTGTACCTTTGAAGGTATAACTATGTATACAATTACATTGTGTTACATTGTATTATGTTCCGCAAAAAAACATTCTGTCGTAACAAGTTGAGAGAAGTAATTCAATTTCATTGAACACTACATTGGAAAACAAGCTCCAGAGAACAAAGTGGGTTTAAAGGTATACTGTGTAATATTTTTAGACTATTTCCAGAATTCATGCTGCCCATTCAGAAATATAACCTTTTCCATGAATACTTACCACCATCATCAAATTCTAAGTATTCATTATGACTCGGGAAATTGCACTTTTCATACATGAAAAGGGGGATCTTCTCTGTTTTCCACATTTTGAATTTCCAGAAATAGACATCTTTAGCTGCAAAACCTACTGTACTTTGATCATACTAGTAAATATTAGTTCATTATCACAGTAGAAAGCACAGTTTTGATGAGCAGCATAGTTGCAATACCTACTATGGCCACCATCCTACACAGTGCACCTTTAAGACCAAGCATTGAAATTTGCTGACGGACAGGCCGAAACTTGGAACACCAAATGTATTAAGTAGAACCACTACAGATTAATAATGATGACAAGTACACTGCTGCACAGCACTTCCTGTTGAGTTTGAGTTACCTGCTGCATGTGGCATCTGATGCGCCTGGCCTCCCTTGCCCCTGTCCAAGGCCCTGCTTGAAACTCATTTCACCAGCCCTTTCTGCCTCTTTGTCTGCAAGGGCTTCAGTCCACTACCTGGGATAAAAATTAAAAAAAAAAAAAATCAGGAGAAAAAATACTGAATCCAGTATGTGATAAAAAATGTCTGTGAAAAAATATTCAATAATCACAAGCATTTGGCAAATATCTCTTTAAAGCATTTTAAGTATTTGTTAATGTATATAAGCTTGTATTTTTCTAGTGCTGTAGTTCACATCTTACACAGTATATTTCCAATGCATATAGGCCTAGTATTGGATCTATTTGATATAATCATATATTATATTTGATGTAACCCTTCATGCAGAGTGTCTCTTAACCTTATTGTCACCAAATTGTAATGGTGTAGGCCTAATTAATGTGCTACGTAGCGTCTTACTGCAGATTTGCTGAAAATACTCAACTACATCATAGCAACATTGGCATGACAGTACAGAGAGCCTTTAGTAACGGATTAAGACATAGCCATTACAATTTTGGTGACAGTAAGGTTATTAGGCCGCCCTGCGCTAAGGGTTAGGACTCACGGTAATGTCATATCAATGTTGTTATGATGTGATTGAGTGTTCAACAAGCCATCTGCAGTAAGAGACGAGCACTTGATTAAGAGCAGAAGCTCACAGAACATTACATTTTTTGGTAACACTTTATTTTAGGGATACATCTATTAGCACTAATACATACAATGTTAATGCCTGCATAAGTAACTTGTAAAGCATGTGCTAAGCAAACGCTAAGGCCTACTAGGTCCTTACTAAGGTTAAATTGGTAATAAATCCCTTGTTGTGCATGAACAAGACATTTGCGAATACATGCCTAACAAATGTTTGATTTTGCTTTGTACATGCCTTACAAGTTACTTATACAGGCACATTGTATGTATTAGTGCTAATAGATGTAGGCCTATCCCTAAAATAAAGTGTTACCCATCTTTGTTACTGAAAGGAGTGTGTTACAGTAAAGGAACCATGCGAGTCAAAACAACTTGAAACAAACAACCTCAGGTCCAAAGGGTAGCGTATAGTGGCATACTACCACCCATTACACTGATCAAGTCATGTGCTTTTGGATGGAGTGCCACCATTGCAGATAAGATGTGCTCTGCCATAAGACCTATATTTGGTGTTGAGGCCAAAGTCAGATCTTGGACGAGAAATAAGTGACTGGCGTCCAGAAAACAAGCCCTAAAGTGACAGAAGACTAACTTTGAAAAAAAAAAAAATGTGGTGTATGTCATCAGTCGCGTGCCTTGTCAGGAACGACCTTTGTCTTTGCGAGCATCTCTGTAGTAGCTAAAATCCACGTAAGTGACTGAGTCAGACACAGAGAATGGGACTTAACAGTGTTGTTGTACAGTAGGGATGAATGAGAAAAAAACGAGTTGCCATGGTGAAACATTAAGTTACAAACATGCAAACACATTCAAATCACCGGCAGAGCAGAGGAACACACACACACACACACACACACACACACACACACACACACACACACACACACACACACACACACACACACACACACACACACACACACACACACACACACACACACACACACACACACAAACACACACACACAAAGATACATGCATACAATAAAGAGTTATACCCATATACCCATACCCAGATATAATTAATTGTGATGTAACTCACTTTAGGGGCTCATAAAGAACTGTTTTTTGTTTTGTTTTTTTTTTTTAGCTTTTTTGAGCTGGAGCTATAATGCAGTATGTATAAAAATAATGTAATATGATAGACTTACACTTGCAATGGCAATTAACTGAATAAACCAGGGATGGGGAACCTATGTCCTGCCGTTTTATCCGGCCCCCGATACATTTTTTATGTAATGCAGCTTCACATGAAATATGACATATTTTGTAGGAATCTTGGAAATTACATTTGCAATACAATTAAGCGATATCCAGGAGACCAAGAGAAGGTGGGGTCTGTTGTTGTAAAGGTGGCCGCCTATATAGGCCTAAGGTGCAGGGGGAAATCCTGGTTTGTGTTCATATACGGCCCTTGGAGGACTTTTACGGCCCTTGGTTGCGCACCCCTGGAATAAACCATTCTTTTTGTGTGCTGTCTGACATGTTTAAGAAGAAATTCTCACCAATATTACTACTACAGTAAAGAGCACTCAAGCTTAGATTCAACATGGGATAAAATCTTCTAAATATTTTTTATAAATGTGATACAATACTACCTAATAATATAATATATGTGACATGCTTTTCTAAGCCATTACCATGACTGTAAACAGCACGTTTATTTAATTGGACTCTATACTTATTAGCTGTTATATTTTACCTATCAGTTCACCCTGTGTAATCAGAAAGGTATTGTAAAACATCCTTGCCATGTCTTCCATACCAAGATAATAATCAGAATGACCGATTAGAAGCCTATTGGTATTAGCTCAAGGCTATTTAATATTAGTCAGCATGACTGATAAGATATAAGTTGGAAGTTTCCATGGGGGCAACGATCTGGTAGAGAGTGCAAGCTGGCATTGCATTACTGTAAGTGGTAAAACCAGAGCCAATCAAAAGCCTCGGGCAATAAATACGGCCATGGCCCATATTCCTGCCCAGGCTGTCGCCGCCTCTACACAGGGAAGACAATGGCCTGTCCCGGCCCGGGAAGAGAGGGGGCCCATAATTGGATCCTCATTACGTTGTATGTATTGGATTTGGGGCCCTTTCAGATGTCTTTGTCCTGGGCCCAGCCAAATCTGTCAGTGACCCTGCCTCTACACAATGCCATTTCATTCCAAAAAGAAAACTGTCTAATGCATCAAGTTACATGTACATACTGCCAGTCCCATCTTCGTGTCTCTATTCACAATTGAACTCCATTAAAATATGCTAGCATATCAAGCAACTGAAGTTGCAGTAGTCAGCTTGTTAAGGTTTTTAAAATTATTCAGATTTAAGTTATGCAAGTCAGTGTCTTTCATGAACAAAACATGAAACAAAAAAAGTGTATACTGTGAATACACTGAAGTACACTTTAAGTTTTCCAACAAAGAATTAACCAAGAAGCTCCTGACAACTCTAGAGCTGAATGGCTTGTCCGTTTTTGCCAAAGTAGTTCAAATACAGGAAAATGTGGTTTTATGCATTGGTTATTGTTATATGAAAAAGCCTTACAATTTTTGGTATGAAAACAGACCTACTCCTAACCACAAAAGACTATGGAAACATTTATATAAAATGTTATTATGTGATTAAATGGTCTACGTCCAGGTAAGAGATCTGTGACACTGATAAGCATATTAAAATATGTGGAACGGAGAGGGCTTGGTTTTGGTGGTCTTTCCCCATATAATTTATTTTACTCAATATCCCATTGTGTACAAAATGCAAAATGATCTTCATATTTATGTAAAAGTTAAGAGAATAGTAAGAAACTTACCATGAAACGTCTCTCTCACTCCCTCTGATAGATTTGAGTGCACTTTGGACTGCACAGACTGGTCATATCAAAGGAACAGAGGGCAACAATTAAGTTACATCACACAATGCCGGAGATGAAGTTTGCTGAAAAACAGGCCACACCTCTCTGCATGCTATAAGCCATTACAACGAATGGTAATCTTAATTGCGGCGGTTAGCACATTCCCATCAGCACTGCTCTTAAAAATATCCATCAGAGTGTTGTACTACAGCATTTGGGGAGTTTTATTCTAAATGTTACGCCCCAGCTCACTGGTGAACTTTAGACTTAGTGCTATTTCTTTACATCATCAGTGACTGAGCATGTATTGTTTGTACCTCAATGTCCTTGAATTCAATAATAGGCTACACCTGCTTAAGTAGACGTGACATTGTTACGGTTTGTTTTTGTAACTGCATCTGGTTGAACACATCTTTTCTTATCCTGATTCTTGATAAATAATCTCCCAAAGCAAGCATCATAAGAGAAACACCGCTTCTTAGTTTGGTGCAGTATACAGCTTTTCAAAGGGACATATAATTCTATAAAAAACATCTTATTACAAACAAAAACACATCTGTAGTTTGTAGTTTGATACAAAGTATCATATAACAAGCGTCCCAGCTTGTTCTGAACTAGAATCTAGATTAATTACCGGTAGTTCTGAAGGTCAAATTTTGAGAAGAACCTGTTTGAAACCTAACTCACTACTCTCAGTCTCATTCCATCATCTGCATCGAAATGTAGCCTAGATCCATAGACAACATTCACAAGCATAAGCTAGGTCGGCATAGGATTTAGTTTTTCATAATACACGTCACGGAATGGCTTACATTGGCATGGAAATTAAAGTGATTTGATCTTAATTTCTCTTCACATCTCCTTTGAGGAAAATTACAGAGAGACATGATATGGGTCTATTTTATATTGTAGCCACACATTATATATAAACTAGAAGCACTCAGAGAGCGCAGACCTCCGCCAAGGAAGCTGCTTGATAAAACATTTGACTATGTTACACCCTAAGTCTTTCTGCCTTCTTTTTATGGAGTCCCCGCAATTCAATTTCTGGTCACTAGGGGCGTCTAGATATATAGGCCAGCAATGGTGAAGAATTTTTTTAAAAGTTCTGGTTCCGGCTCGTGATCCGAATCACCACCAGAATTTAATCACTTGTTCCTTGAGTCATTATCAACAACTCCACAAAGTTTCGTCCAAATCCGTTGATTAGTTTTTGAGTTATGCTGCTGACAAACAAACAGACAGACAAAAAACAAACAAACAAACAAACAGACACACCAACGCGAGCGAAAACATTACCTCCTTGGCGGAGGTAAAAAGAATGTTCCCTTAACACAGGGGTGGGGAACCTATATCTCGAGGGCCATTTACAGCCCTTAAGGCTTTGTTATCCGACCCCCGGTATAATTTTAATGTTATGCGGCTTCACATGAAATATGACTATAAATAAGGACATTTGCAATACAATGAAGTTATATTCAGGGGACCCAGAGAAGGTGGGGTATATTTTAAAGATGGCTGCCTTCAATTTAGTCTTAAAGTAAACATCTTCTAAAGTAAAATACTTCAAGCCCGTGCATTTCCTGGATCCATGTGATGTTAGGTGAATGCCCCTTTCAGGTGTTTTTCATGACATTACAGGCTAAGTTTGGAGACAATCTTTAAATTAAATATTTATTATGCTTTAGTTTTTTTATATATTCAATTGTTAATCTTGTAATATCTCATAATTCATTCTGTGTGAGTATGAATTATGTAAAGCCAGAAGAGAGCTTTCAAACAACATCAACACCATCTCTTTGTGACCTAAATTGACAGACATAATCAAAGATGAATGGTTAGTATCATACGCTCATTGTTAAAATGTTCTTGGTCTGTTTCTCCCTTAATATTAATGCCAGATGCATGCAAATGCAGCTCTGGGATTCTACCATGCCATTAAAAAGGCACACCAATTAAAATCCATGTCGGTCGGGTCCCAAAGTGTCTGATTTCATGTGATGACCCATGATAGGCCTACAGCAACACTGACCCAGGATTCCTCAGAATGTTTTTAGCTACCTTTTATTATTTCCTGTTGACTTAACCTAGGCCTATATCCATAGAGAGTGCATATCTACAGGTGTCATATAGAACGCCCCAACCATTGCTCCGAGAAAAAAATGGTGCCGGGGTGCAATGCCGGAGTGTATTAATAATAACAATAGTAGGCCTAATTCTAATGACAGCTTATTGTCTTCAAAGGAGCAAAGTTAGTAACACAAAGACAGTGGTAAACGTACCAGGGACGTATCAAAGTGGCGCATTTTCACCTCGGTGGCTCAACTGTGACACCTATAGACGGTTGCCCATAAAAACAAGCTTCTATGGGTGCTTTCCAATATGCACACTCCCGTCCTCCACTTGTGCTTGTGGCCTTGCCCCGCCCCCTGGCCCCTTCTCCATGGAGAAAAACAATAAAGTTACCCCACTATAGCCACAACAACTTTTGGGGGACTGTTTTTCATTCACCATCCCAATTGCAAATGAGAAAATGACATTAGAGTTGTGCTTTTGCAAGATATTGGATTAATTTTCTGTCGTCAGTGACATCATCATGAGGTCACAAGCAGGCAAGTGAGCAAGGGAGGACGGAAGTCCACAGATTGAAATCCACCCCTTATTCTTTGCTGTATCTTGGCCATCACAAGTTGATAGGGACCACCCCCAACTCCATAAACAGCCTATTAAGGAAAATCTGCTGGCGGAATGCTGAAGTTTACATATTCAGATGCGGCATCTGCAGAAATGATTGAGTAAGTCAATAGGCCTACGTCATCTAAAGCATGAACTCTGAAGACAAACGTATACCTGAGGATAAATCGTATAACTGTTGTATGCGTATTCAAGGGTGTTGAATCCAAATCTGCTGCATACCAGGCTCAATAACATCCCATGATGCCCCAGACATGAAAAATTCAATCTGACTGCCAACAGACAAATCTCCTACCATCAGTTCAACATAGAGCAGCAGGAAGCAGTGCTAAAGTATATATATAATTATGGGACTTTTACACTGTGCTCTTCTTTGGTGTTCTTCTTTGATTCTTCTTGCAATCTGGAATATAGTGATTTGAATTGAAACACAACTGACAGAAACAAGGAAACAGATTTAATGCTTTTATTCTTGAAAATTTGTATGTGTTTGAATACATTTAAAAATAGAGACAGAAAAGAGTACAGTACAGTTCAAGGGTGGTCATAAACTAGATTGCATTTCCTTTGAGAATATGCTTGCCTTTTATGCATGCAGACTCATCAAACACACACAGAGACACACGCACACGCACACGCACACACACACAATGTACAATGAAAGTGATAATAATTGCATATTGCACAAGTAAGAGCAGAGTGTGAAGGTTCAATTAACTGGGTAAGTTATTATATATTATATTATATAATATTATATACTATATATATATAAGTTATTATTTACTATATTATATAATATTATATATATTGCAATGCACACAACATTATAGGTAATGTTGACCTACCACCAAGCAGGACAAACCATATCCAACAGGATTAATTGTGGACACAAGAGGAAGTTGTCTGAAAGGGATGTTTGGGTGCTAACCTGGACTGTATCCAAAATACATAAAACCTCTTTCCAAATTATGGTAGAATTAAATGTGCACCTCAACTCTCCTGTTTCCACCAGAACGGTCCATCGAGAGCTCCACAGGGTCAATATACACGGCCGGTCACCCCAAACATCCTATTCAGGCTCAGAACCCCAGTATTCAATATGGCGTTTACCATGAATTAGTCATCCAGATGGCAACATAACTGTAACGTTGCCAAATGAAATCGAAAGCGAAATCTTTCCACTCTGGAACCTATTCTCAAAAAATATTGTACTCAAAACATGCGAGGCCCATGCAATAATAATAATTGCATATAATCTGACAATAAAAAAAATTGTCGGATTCATTCGAAAGCGTTCCCATAGTCCTTTAGTCACTTTAGAGGTACCCCCAAGAAAAATAAAAGCGCTCTTTTCTCGATCAAGCCTTTTGGCTATAAAGCAGTAGCCTATCTCCATCTCTAAATGGTGTGGAAAACTTATCTTGTAAAATAACAAAGGCAAAAAACCCAAAAAACTATAAGATTTAAATTATAAGAACCATTTTTATGACATAATACTTTTATAGAGTTTGCAAGTGGGTGATGTCACATTGTATGCAGTGGATTAGCATTTCAAACGCATCCGGTTTGTAAAGACAAATCCCTATTGCGAATAACATATCAAAATCACGCTGGACAAAAATATAAAACGGACATTAGGATACCGACCGACATTCCTTTCCCATTAACAAAAGATACAGCACAGCCACATGGATAGCCTATGTTTATTAGGCAAGAAATAAAAATATAATATCATAACGCTTGGGAACCATCATGGCGGTAAATGCTAACAAAAAAAACTACATGCGTCCGGGTGACTTGCGAACTCTATTAATACCTGTATAACTCACATATAATATATAATTCACAGTAGCACTGACATTGAATGACACAGAATTGA
>NW_026945626.1:40000-44421 GCF_034702125.1 Engraulis encrasicolus | reverse complement strand
TAAATAAAGGTTTAAAAATTTTTGTGGGTACTGTTTATTGTGTCAAAGTGTTAATGTTTTTTTCCCATGAAAAGATACACTTACAAATCTGAAAAAAAATGTGAGGAGTGTACTCACTTCTGTGACATACAGTAACATCTTCAATGATGTGCTTCACACACTGGGTGCTCCATAAGATAGACAGTCTGACTCCTGAAAGACCTGATTTTCTGAACCAGTACGCTTCAGTGAGGCCTTCAGACTCTCATTTGGTCTTTATCCGTGCCCTCTCGTAAGGCGAGCACCTCAAAAGTTTCTCTCTCACACTCCCTCTCCCTCTCTCTCTGTCTCTCTCTCTCACTCTATCTCTCTCTCTCTCGCTCTCTCTCTCTCACTCTCCCTCTTTCTCTCTCCCTTTCATGCACACAGAGAAAACAAACACATGAATTTCTAACTGTATTGTACTGATCACGTTCATAAGTCTAGGTTTAAAACCAAAACTTAATGTTTTAATTGTATACTTTTAGAACAACCATCAATTTCACTCACACACACACACACACACACACACACACACACACACACACACACACACACACACACACACACACACACACACACACACACACACACAGACATACACACACACACACATGCGCGCGCGCACACACACACACACACAACACGCTCCCTCCCTTCCTCCTTCCCTCCCTCTGTCCGTCCTTCTGTCCCCCTGCAACAGTGAACAGTGCCGCCTGCCTGGCCTGATGTTAAAACCATGTGCTGTCCCCAGTGGCAGTGTGAGTAGATGCTGAGGCGAGGCAGTTTTATGCACAGAGTTAAACACGACCTCGCAGAGCTGTCAGAGGGCCCAGCTGGGAGCCACTGGGCTCCTCACTGTAAAACATCAGGGGTGCATTTCTGGAAAGTGTAGTTGCTAACTATGTTAGCTACTTCGTTCGTTGCAATGCAATTTCCCATTGGCAACTACCGAAGTTGCTAACTGCTAACAACTGCGCTTTCCAGAAATGCACCCCAGTGTGGCACTTTAATGCGAGAGAGCGCCACCTTCTGTGATGCACTGTAGCCGACAAGGGTAGAATCGGTAGAGGTAGAAGGCAGGCAGGTTAGGGAGGTTAGCCATGTAGTGCCCCTGCCACATTGTGTGGCATCGGTGTGTTTATAAAGTGCTTCTCCAATTGCTTTGAGCGTGTGATACTTGTCCACGCTAGTTTGCCACTCGGGAAGCAAGGTCTCGGGAGGGAGGTTTTTGCTGACATTTTACCACCGAACTCTACTAGTTAGCATTGTATCTTTGGTATAGTGATTTGTATTGAATTACATTGAGATTGTGTATAACAGCTTGAAAGGGAACATTTTGGCCAGTTAAAGAATTAGTAGGAGAACCAGTATTGGCACAGTGCTGTTCTCACCCTGTGCAGGGTGGCTTTACCACAGAAGAGCTGGCTCGAATGCAGGATTGGTGGTGTCTATGTCACTCCAGGGTGCAGAGAAAAGTGTTTCCCAAACTTTTTCTCTTGCGTACGCCCCATTCTTTTTGTCACACATTGATTACTCCCTCACTCATGCTCTTTATCTCTCAATATGACAATGCTCCATACATGGGTCTTTTTCCACATACCCCCTTGCAGTGTCTTGCATACTTCTGGGTGGGAAATGCTGGTGTAGAGGAAAAGTAAAGTCCTGCCTTGCATTTGTTCCAGAATACACAGTAGATCACTGAGTTCATTAGTTGCATGGAAAACATTTTTATAAAACACATAAAAAATCAGAGGCTGTCTCTGACTGATACTGGTGCTTCTTCTCCCTCCCCATCAGCCATTTGATTAAGTTATCTTATCCTGTGTCTCAATCAGAGTCAGTAAGAGTCAAGGCTGGGGAGACACTTTAATGGAACACAGCCTGGATCTCCTGGAGCATCAGCAGGTGGGGTGGAGGAGGAGTGGGGGGAGTGAAAGGGGGGGGGGCTGAAAGATTATTGAAACAAGTTTTTTTTTTTTCACCCCAGGAAAATGACGGCGGTGCAGTACTACAGGCTATTGCAAGTAGTCAAGGAAATGTCTTGCCCTGCGCTGATGTGTACTCTGGGATTTTCTAGTGAGGAGTCTTGTGTGGCTTGATGATGTTTTGATTAAAAACACCCGTAGCCCTCCACTCCGTAGCGTAGCTCCATTCCCTCCCCAACTACACCACACACCCTCGCCCCCTGTCCCCATCGCCATCCCCTTCCCCGTCAGCTTCAAAGCACACAGTGTGTTTTGATATGAAGGAAAAAGAGCAAAGAATCATTCTCTCTCTTGTTGTTTTTTTTTCTCCCTCTCCAATCTCTCTGTTAGTTTTTCGTGGTGATCTTCAGGGCTTCTCCTTGAGGGTTTTGGCGCAAGTACAGTAAGTTAATAATCTGTGCAGTGTGACACTATGTTGTCCCAGCACACGCAAGCCCAGCAGAAGCCTGACACGATTCATGGAACCGTTCCAATGCATCCAGGCCACTTTGAACGTACACACACATACTGTACTGTGTGATGTCATGTACAATCATGCGTCACAAAACGTCTCCTCCCGCCCACGGCCACGTCTGCCACCGTCGAATGCAAACCTGCAAGGTGCCTGTGGTACGCATGATACAGAAGGTGTTTGACTATAATTTCTTTTTTCCTGGGTGCTCCTTAAATCAAAAAGGTGTTTGACAGCACGCAGCCAAAGTATTCCTTGCATCAGCGGTGAAATTGGTTTTACACAGTTCACTAACTTGAAAATGATCTCCCTCTTCGGCTCGGGCGCAATTCATTTACAACTCGTCTTTGTTTTTTTATGGCACGCCTCACGATTTCATGTCTCTATATATATACCAAGCGTGAACAGATTCCATTCTGAGGTGTGGATCGTCAATTAGCGTGAAGCTTTTGAGGTTTCACTCCGTTTTACGACAACTACTCATGAACAAAGGAAGCTTCGTTTCCACAAATGTCACTATTTTAAATAATTAATCGTGCATTAATTACAGATTTTGCACACTTAAAAAAAGTACCTTTTTAGAACAATGTATTCATATATCTTACAGTATCACTGGATACTTGTCTGGTGCATCAAAAATATTTTATTCTGTGTGTGACATTTAAAAAAAGAAAATTACACTCTATTCATGAAGATGCATCACCAAAGTGGCTTTTGTACGCATCTGAGTTCTTCTCACGCTGTCGATGTGCGTGTATCCAGTACAGAGGTACATCTGTGGTGCTGGAGACTCCACCACATTCATTTCATTTATTTAAACTCGAAGAATCATTGAGGGCCCAGCCCTCATTTACAATGATGTCGAGTAAAACAAACAATTGCACATATAAAATCATATATAAACAACGAACATACACAATACACCATAAATCATATAAGAGGTAAGAATTAAGACAAACTATGAATTAAAACTTATGAGTTAAAACAAGTGCAAGTATGTGATAAAAAACTTCCCAGTGTAACTTTAAAATGTTCTAATGGCACAAAGGCTTGAAGACCCATCCTTTGTTGTAAGTTATTCCAAACTGAAGGTCCACAGACACTAAAAGCTGTTTTACCCAGTTCAGTGCGGGCATAAGGGACCTCCAGTAAAAAATTGCTGCTGCGGGTTTGGTATGGGTTGGGAGTGCCAAACTAAAGAGATGAAATATAAAAATGGGAGTTTGCCAGTAAGGGCCTTATAAATAAAATAAAATAATGCATGTCCCTTCTGTGAGAAAGTGGAAAGCCCACCCAACTTTATCATATAACAGGCAATGATGTGTGTACTATATGGATGCCCAGTAATAAAACGAAGAGTGCTGAATGATAGACAGTGTCAAGTGCCTTCAGATTAGAGAGTGGTTGCATGTCTGTTAAATAATATCACCATAGTCAAGGGAAGACAGAAAAGTAGCTTCAATTAACTTTTTTCTGCAGTGAAAACAGGAAAGTGATATTTATTTCTGTGCAGGAAAGATAGCTTTGTCTGAGCTGAGAGTAGTGACCAAGACAGTCAGTATGTTTCTTGAATGCGAACTTGTCATCTAGCCAGATTCCCAGGTACTTATAATGTGATACTCTCTCAATAACAGACCCATCTAAAGTAGATATATTAAAATCATTTTTCATGCCATGCTTAGATCGAGTAAAGACCATACATTTAGTCTTGCTTACATTGAGTATGAAGCTTAAGACTAATGAAGGCATTTTGTAGGATATTTAAAAGACTGTGCTGCAATTTCTCCAAGGCTAGCTGTACAGAATCTGCAACACAATACAAAATTGTATCATCTGCATATAGATGAATAGAGCAGTTGGAAAGGAGAGAAAGTATGCTATTTATGTTCATGGTGAAGAGTACCGGACCTAATACCGAACCTTGTGGGACCCCCTTGGTTATTATAAGGGGGTTAGATTGAGTA
>NW_026945626.1:30000-35000 GCF_034702125.1 Engraulis encrasicolus | reverse complement strand
AGACGGCAGCAGACGAGGAAAAAGGGGGAGAACGGAGGAGGTGAGAGAGTTCCGCCTGGGCTTGGCGGTAATTCACTGCAGTGCATTAAAGCGCGAGGGGTTTTAGAGGTGATAAAAAGGCACAGCAAAAGAATATCGCTCCACACAGATAAGCCAGTCACCCCCCTCCCATCCACAGGCTACATCCTTTTATTGCATCTGGCAGCAAATTAAGGCAGTGAAGAGAGAGAGAGAGAGAGCGAGAGAGAGAGAGAGAGAGAGAGAGAGAGAGAGAGAGAGAGAGAGAGAGACTCCCGGAGAAAGAAAATAAACCTGAGGCTAAGCCTGAGTCCAGCGTTTCGCCTTGCTGGCCGTGCTGTGCTTGCAGCGCAACGATGCGTTGGCTTGCGCCAAAAGCTGCGGCGGACGTCATTATTCTTTGATTTTTTAAGATGAGATCCGTCTGATGATGATTATGAACCATAAAAAAGATATAGTCCAATAAAAGGGCCAAAAAAACCCAGACGGGAGTTCATGGCACGGACCTGGGGGGGCCGTGTTAAGTTAAGCCTCCGAGCCTCCTATCGCTTCCCCTACATTGATTTTCAGAGATGATTACCTTTCTTATTTATAGTTGGAAACAACCTGATTTGGGCTTTAATCCACTGCAGGGGCC
The DNA here is from genome assembly GCF_034702125.1 of Engraulis encrasicolus. Lineage (NCBI taxonomy): Eukaryota > Metazoa > Chordata > Actinopteri > Clupeiformes > Engraulidae > Engraulis > Engraulis encrasicolus. The sequence continues at coordinate 34,345 of NW_026945626.1, read as the reverse complement.
TGGGGGCAGAGACCCAGACAGAGACACATCCGAGCGTGTGCACGCACACGCACACGCACACACACACACATACACACACACACACACACACACACACACACACACACACACACAGAGTATCATATGCACATACTGTACAGTACACACACAACACATACAGGGCGGTTCTCTCTCTATCTCTCTCTCTCCCTCTCTTTCTTACTCTCACACAAACACACTCTCTCTCTCTCTCTCTCTCTCTCTCTCTCTCTCTCTCTCTCTCTCTCTCTCTCTCTCTCTCTGTATGTGTCTGTCAGGTCTAGTCAGGCCGGGACGGCTGGCCCTGGTGGTGATGGCCATGTCCGGCGAGAGCCAGATATTACAGGATGTCTCCTGTGTGTGCAGGAAGCGAAACACAACTCAGCAGAGCTCTAATGTCTGTGTGACAGCGAGCGAGCCCCCACTACAAAGAACCCAGAAACCAAAATCTGTTACAGATGATACTTGGCCCTGTTGATATCTGTAATAAGACCGTTTCTTTCTTTCTTTCTTTCTTTCTTTCTTTCTTTCTTTCTTTCTTTCTTTCTTTCTTTCTTTCTTTCTTTCATGACAGTTTTCTTTCTTTCTTTCTTTCTTTCTTTCATTCTTTCTTTGTCTTTCTCTCTGTCGGTCTTTCTCTCTTTATGCCTCATCATCTTTGTTCATCTTCTTTTACTGCTTTCCCTATTAAATACCATGCTGCTAGTATCCAGTCCCAAAATTCACGGGTGTCTCTTGCATGGGGTTTTTGCGTGTCCCTGCCTCATTGTAGCCGTACTGTAGCCTAGCTCAGGGCTCCACCTTAAGGACTCGTACATGCATAAGTCCACTTTTTTATCCGCTGTTGTGGTTTTTTGCTTGCCTCTGCACTTGTTTGAGCCCAGAGTCCACACAGTGGAGACCTTCAGATCATCACTTGCTGAATACGTTTTTTTTGTTTTGTTTGGTGTGTGTGTAAAGTAGTGCATGTGTGACCCCAGAGGGCTGTTGTTGGAATACAAAGGAGGCCAACAGAGGGCAAGGAAGGTGGGAGAAAGAAAGAAAGAAAGAAAGAAAGAAAGAAAGAAAGAAAGAAAGAAAGAAAGAAAGAAAGAAAGAAAAAAAGAAAGAAAAAAAGAAAAGAAAATAAAGACATGTAAGTGTTATGTAAGAAAGATATTATAAAGCCTTGTGGCCAGACACCTAGTGTGGTCCTCTCCTCGCTCCTTCCTTCTTTCCTCTCTTCTCCTTGCTCATCCCTCTTTCTCCTCTTCTCTCTCTCTTCTCTCTCTCTCTCTCTCTCTCTCTCTCTCTCTCTCTCTCTCTCTCTCTCAAGTCAAGTCAAGTCTCTCTCTCTCTCCCTCCTTTCCTCTCCTCTCCTTCTCTGTTTTTTTCTCCTCTCCTCTCCTTTCTTTTCTTCTCACTTCTCCTCTCCTGCTCTCGCTCCTCCGCTGCTGTCAGACACTCAGCCAGCCAGTCAGACAGCGTGCTGCAGCGTGGCGTCTATGAGGGCACCGTAGGCAGCCCCTCTGATGTGGCGCTCGCTCGCTGTGTGATCTCCACAAGAGACAAGCCAGGAAATAAAAAGACCAACAACACACACATGCACACACGCACACACACACACATACGCATACACACGCACACATACGCACACACTCCTGATGCACACAGGAAATAAGCGTTCACAGGAATGCAAATATTTTCTGAGGACTGGAGAACACAACAAATGCACACACACATAAACAGAGTGTGAACTACGGTAGACAATTCTTACAGACGCAGACACACACACACACACACACACATAGACTGCAAACTACAAAACATCCATGCACACATAGACTGGCAACACAAACACACACCCTCATCCACACACCCCCCCAATAACCCCCCCCCCCCCCCCCTGCGCATTTGCATAAAACATTAAGCCGAACTAAGTGATTACACCTGACAAGTTGAGTTGGAAGGAGAACATCACTGGTGGCAGCCACTTACTTGCGGATCGCACAATCATTTCCTCGTCAGGCGAGCCGATTACTACAGTACGTGCCGTCACAGTCGCGTCGACGTGATTAATCTCCATCCTTTTGTTTCACGCCTTCCAACGCCACCACCACCTACCCTTTCATTCATTCCTTTTTCCTTTCTTTGCCTCTTTCTTTCTTTCATCGCATCCGCCGTTTGCCACCCACGAATCCGATATGTTTTGTCGTCTTAAACCCCAAGTTGTTCCTCTGCACCTAGCAGATAGTGGCATTGTGATGAGTATGGCAACAATGACGTGACACAAGCCTCTGGCGTTTTTTCTGTGTGTGGTACAGAGCCGCGGTAAGACGTGGTGCCTGTGCGGCTCGCCATTGTGTCGGCCCGTGTTGTTTTCTTGTAATGCAATTAGAGCGAGCACGTTGATCCGCGCCCGCGTTCCAGCTGCGATTGTTTCCGAGAACACAGAGAACTCACTTTTCATTCTTTTGTGGCACTCCTGTTTAACCGGAGGTAAAACAAACGGCGGGGGGAGGGGGGTCATTTTGAGGGATATTTTAAGTGTGTTTTTTGTTGGAGAGTGTGTCTGTGCTGCGCTGGTGCATTCTTATTTGGGGAGATGAGCATCAAACAGCAATATCCTTCTTTTTCATTGGGGTGACTGATGAAAAATCTGACGGAAAGCTGAGCACTTGGTTGAAGGATAGCTCCAAGATATAGAATAGAAAGAGGGAGAGATAGAGAAAGAGCGAGAGAGAGAGAGAGAGAGAGAGAGAGTACAAGAGACAGAGAGAGAGCACAAGAGAGATAGAGGAAGTGAGATTTATTGCACACTTTCATGCTTCTCCCCAGACGGCCCTGGGTATGTTAATATTTTTCCTGAATATTTTGCGGGCACGCGAGCAAGAAAAAAAAAAAAACTTAAGAAATGAGTGCTGATAAGGAATGACAGCAGCGGAGGCAGCCGTGATCTTTAGTGTGACAGACAGTGTCAAAAAGGCCGGTGACGCTGTCATGCTGACAAACTTTTCAAACATACGCACACACATACTCGTCACACACACACACACACAAACACACACATACACATACGAAAAGAAAAAAGAACATTCAAACCTACATTCATTGAAGTGGCGCTATGAACGTCTTTCACTATACAGTTGGCCCAACAGATAAAAAAATGGTAACGGTGCCCAATTATACATTTCCAACCGATTCTTTTTCCAACATATGCCAACCAACTTTAAACACATGTCAATGTATGGCACGGTATGTCTGGCAAATTCCTAGGAAGAAAAAAAATGTTTCTGGAAAAAAAACAAAGAATAGGTTGTGAAGCTGTGCAACTGCTTTGAATAACCACATGGTAGGTTGTCGTCGATTTCAGCATACCTTTGATATGTTAATGTCGATGTAAAACGGATTTCCTTCATGTGATTGTATGTCTATTCCGTAAGCCATGGAAGAATTTTTTTCTTTCTCCAATGGGGGGATGAGAGAACACATCTATGGCTTAGCATTGTCTTAATTAGAATAATTTTCTGTTACTAAGCTTCCCCTGTTGGGGAGGAAAATACCACCTCATTTAGAGGAATTCGTACATTATCACATCTTAACAAATCCAAGGACGAGCCCTCACAATTGCTTAAGCATGTTGTCATTTACTGTACAACTGCAACTCCCACTTGAATCATTTTCTTCGATCCCAAGACTTAATTTAATTGAAGAAGAAAAAAAATCCATGATGAAGTGCAGAGCTGCAGAGATTCATGCAAAAACAAGCTTTCCTAGAGATGCTCTAAAAACATGCAGCATCGGATAGCAAGCGAGAGGCGGACTTTCCATTAGGTAACACCTAGGCCGTTGCCTAGGGGCCCCGATGGAAACCTGACTCTCATATGGGGCCCCCAACTGTCACAGTAGTCGCCGTAATAGCACAACAAAAAGTACGCTTGATCTTAATTTGTCACTTATGTAAAGTAATCAGAGATATAAATGAGACAAAACAAAACAATTTGTATGTCTATATAATGAGTTTTTTGAGGGCACTGTGTTCATATTTTGCCTAGGGCCCCAAATTGCAAGATGCGCTGCTATAGCAAGAGTGTGTGGGGGGTTTGGATGACAAGCGCTGGGGGAGAGGTCGCCACGTGAGATTTCTGGCGTTGGAGCTACTCTTTTTTTGCGAAAAGCAGGTGTTGCTTTGACATCTGCGTCTATTATTGAATTTTTCTCTTCTCTTTTAACCCCTCTTAACAGCCTGGCGATTTGCTGCTGAAAAAACGCATGAAAAGGCGTACCCAAATTGGAAGGTGTAACTGTATACCCCAGCCCTTTGTGCTTGATGGACAAAATAATAAGA
>NW_026945626.1:0-27500 GCF_034702125.1 Engraulis encrasicolus | reverse complement strand
CCTTACTAATAACTGAGAACTCGTTGGGTTTTCAAATGTCTAAGAGCATCTAGAACAGTTTTTACTGAAAGACAATAAATGATGGAACACATACCCCTTGCGAGTTTAGAACAGGTTCCCACATCCGTCTTTAGTACAGGCAGCAGTTTCCCCCCCCCAAAGCAGTCATTATCCCATCTGAATTTTCATCTGATCATCACCTGTCATGCCCAGTACAAATTCTTCCTATTCACACCCAGAAGGGTGAAATCTTTCTACTCCCTTCGAGTTAGATGAAGTTTTCTGATCCAAACAACAAATGACGGAACCGAGCGCGTACGCGCGTGCATATAGTACGGGAAAAAAAAAAGCTGTTGGCGCAACAGCTGATGAGAAAAAAAACTCGACGTCTCGCGTTTACGCCCTGGTTTTTTAACCAGTTGACATTTCCAGTCATAAACCCATACAAAATCTACATATCACTGAGGGTTTCCCCTTTGATTCTTGACGTTACAAACAACTGATAAGTCTTATGTATGTTGATATTTTTCTAGAAAAAAATGTGGGAAAACCAGGCCTCCTAAGTGCAGGAAAGTAAAGTTATTGCATGGTCAGCAATGATTGGCGTTTCCCAGCCTATGAGTCCCTCACATACTTCACTGTCATTTGGTTCAAACGGTAAACTGAATCTACAGAAGAAAAGTGTGGTCTGCACGCAGATATCAAGGGAAATGTGTTGACACTCAGATCACTGTATGGTGGATTTTTGCTTCTCAACGGCAAAAAAAATGTCGCGTTTTTTCCCCATGTTGCAGATGCAGATGCCAATCATAGGCCTTTGATGGACATTTAAAAGTGAGGAATATTTACCAAAACTTTTGCACTGGTTGTGTTTCTATGACAGGACTGAGGAAGGGGCTGGTGGTTTTGTTGATTGACGTTGGCGATCTGATAACGCTACGAGGTCTTCAGCGGGGGTAAGCGATTACATAATTTTAATCGAATATGACATTCTTCATCATTTCTCCTTTTAAAACAGGTGAAATGATTGCAGGGTGTGTGTGTTTGGTCAAAAATAGAGTCTTATGGATGGAACAAAAGACGAAAGGGGGAAAAGCTTTAATTTGGGATGATGGGTGACTAGATTCGTGCAATTTACACAAAATATGGAAACTGAAATATGCAATATGATCATAAACGGGGGCGTGGGGAGGGCGCCCCCTGGATCGTTTAGGGAGTTAAAAACACACTGAAAAGTAGGGCCCATAGTAGCCTACTAAAACATTTTGTTCAAAATAATGGTGATTAATAAATGGTGATCTTAAATTTTTATACTGACATCCTTAAATTTGACTTTGGGTAGGTCACGGCAGACCATCAACTTCAAAAGTAGATCTTGGTTAAAAAAAGGTTGGGCACCCCTGCTATAGAGAGAACCACAAGTGCTTGAAAGACAGGGATCAAAAGCCTAGTCAAGTTGTTGTAGTTAACTTGGGTTTGGGAGCAACATAAAAAACCTTCAAGAAGGGGCAGTTGGGGTGAGTTTCTAAACACTCCCTAGGGTTTGTTTTACAGTTGTAATGAGTTTGGTGACAGACATGACACAGCAGAGGAGACATCGGGCTGCATATAGAAATTAATGTGATGAATGTGAATATAGAACATAAAAGTGTAATATGTTGTTCAGCCCTTTTAATTGGAGGAATTTGGAAAAACTGTCCCTGTGACCAGCAACCCCCCATGAAGAATGTGTACGCCTACAGATATGTGTGGGGGAAAAGGCATAGCCTACCCTCTAAGACCCTTTTGTCTAGCGTTAACAATTTCACAGTGCTCTTTAAATTCTTATCTCTGCTCCTATTTTGTTTTATTATTTTTTTCCCAACCCCTGCATGAGGGACGAATGAAACTGTGTTGTAAACAGAAATTATTCCACTGTACTGCATTTTTTTTACAATGACAATGTACTACTATTATACAAGTCATGGGTAAAATCTTTTTGTAGCCTTAATTCTCAAAATATAAATGGTTGAAATATAGGCCCAGGGCCCACAGTTTCTCCATGCGCCACTGTCCCTACTGTAGTCATTGTTTTGCCGTTTTGCATTTACGCTGCAAGAATACAAACCCCCCCCTCCCCCCCCACGGGGCAAAATAAACCCCGGCTGCCCCCATAGTTTCCAAAATTTCTGTGGGAAACACTGAGTTTCCATAATTTTAGATGGGTGATACATTGGAGATCTGCAGTGCCATCTGTTTTGAAGGCAATTTAAGTCGTTTTTAAATTGTAAGCTTAAAATAACAGGTGTAGTCAGGGGCGAAAGTAGCTTTTGTTTCTTACCTGTGCTTACTGCCCCCTCAAACAGACAATAAACAAACAATACAAACATGTGCGGTACAGACCTATATTGCTTCACAACTATTTCATGTGGGGTTTTCATAGGACACTTGTCTCATGGCGGTGTGGGTGTGTATTCGTTTTCTACTTCAACAGCAGACCTTACCATTTTCCAAAAATATGGTTTTTTTGGGTAGCATTAACCCTATTCTCTTACTGGTACTGTGACCACTGTAATTTTTTATTGGCTCCACCCCTCTACTTTCACCCGGGTGTAGGTAATGGGGGACCTAAGTCACGCCCTACTTCCTGGTTTTTATGGGCAGAAGTTAAAAAATTTAATGGAATGAATGAGCTAGTCCCTGGTGCATAAGTGGGGGGTCCAAGGTTTGGATTGTTGTCGAAAAAAACCCCTCATTTCAAGCCCAGTAATTATTTTTTTACCCCCCCTTTCCCCCTGAACCCCGGGAAATAGAGGATGTCTAAGGTACCCCATAGATTCCAGTTGGAAGGTTAAACTGGTTTCTGAAGCTGAGATGCCAAAATAACTTGTGTTTTCTAACTCAAATAAGGGGAGGCAGTAAAAAACACATGTTTTTTCCATAACATTTTTATTTGGGGGCTCTACACCCTGTTTGCAAGGTTTGCTGACGTACATTTCCCGTGAAACAAGAATAAATTCAAGACTTTCATTTACTCCAAGGAAACACCACATACTGGAAAAGACACGATGAGTGATGTACATTTTTGGATTTTTTAAATGTGTGCACCTAATACAGATGTGTTAAAAGAAGGGGAGTATAATTCAACAAAAACAGATGCATAGTCCAGCTTAAAACTGCATAATTACTTAAATAAACCCTAAAAGGAAGTATGGATGGTACTCTGGGGGGGTTTCCAATGTCCAACTAAAAAAAATTCAATGCCCACAAAAAAAATCATGAAACAACATTCCTTTCCGCTAGTCGGTTTGGTGGATAATCATTGTGTTCTCTGTGTTCATATTTTTTGGGTGGGTGCGTTTCCCCCAAAAACCTTGTTGGGTGCCAGACAAAAAAGTCAGACTGTTGAAAAAGGTGGTCTGCACACTACCGATCAGCCCCAAAAAAAAAATTTATTTAAAAAGGTTCAAAAAACGACAGGTCTTTGCCTGTGTCTATTTGCATCAGGCAAACCAAAAACATTTGCAAATTTTCAAGAACAATAAATGAAAAAGTTTTAAAAAGTGAATGAGTAGCAAAATGAACATTTAAGAAATTTCACAGGGTTTTTAAAAAAACAATTGGAGATTTTAAAAAAAAAAAGGTTTAAACAAAATCATTTTTCATCCCTTTTAAGGTGACATAGTTTTTTAACATGTATATATAAAAGGCTTCATGTCAAAGCAAAAAATTATCAATTCTCTGTTTCGGCCAGTCAGTTTCAAAAATGTCTTGGCTAGTATTCAACATTAAAAAAGGGTTTTGAAGCGTTTTTCATAGCCCAAAGGTTTCTTTCCCTTTAACACGGGGTTGAAAAGTTCAATGGTTGGCTAAATGATAAAACATGTTTTACAAATAGAAATGTTTTCCGTTTCCCATTAGGGGGGTAGTGAAATGGGCCTTAGATGATTGGGCCCGTTGGCCAACCCCGTTGTTAGGGATGCCAAGAGGGGTGCAGTGTTATGAAGTGTGTTGGGAGTGGGAGGAGTTGCGTGTTTTCCCTGAGATGATGGTATGAAATTTTAAACAGTGCTGGATTGACAATGCTCGGGGAAACCCTCGTCTGGAGGTTGGCAGTGTTTCCCCCCAAACAACTGACTGTGTCCAGGAATCAAATGGCCACCCTTTGGGCCACAAGCCTACCGCTTACCATGACTCCCCCAAAAGCACTGCACAAACTTCGGGCCCCGGCCTCTTGTGGCAAGGAATAGTCCCGTTTTCCCCTGCTACTAACAAATAATGAAGGCATTGATTATGTGTGTAGTCACATGTCAGTTAAAATCGGGGCATTTACAGACGGGGACTATCATCAGACAAGATACGTATCGCGGGTGTTTGTGTGGGTGGGGGTGTAATTGATTATGATGCATGCATTGCATACCTGTTCCTATCGTAAATTTTTTTCCCCTTTCAGATTTTCCGTCCCCCAAGTTGTTTGACCCCCTAAAAAAAAAATTACTTATTTAAATTCCAAACACATCTATGGAGAGGACAGGTGCCATCAATACAAATGGGGTAATCCCATGTTTCCCCCCCCATCCCCCCTCCATGATGGGACCCTGAGCTGTACGTCCCCGCACGCCCCCCTTGGGGCGCCATGAGGGCTGTCCCTTGCACGGGGAGGCAAAAATGCAATTTCGTTGTGGGGCAGTTTTTCACTTTTGTGCTGTGGAGGTGCTGTGTCAAAATGACAATGGGATTTGGGGGTTCCCTATGGGCTTTCATTTTTACATACAAGTAGTTTTTTGCTTTGTTTGTTTTTAAAATACTCTCTCCACTCCCACCCTTAAGGCGGGGTGCAAATCAATTGATTGGGGAAAAAAATCAAAAAATGTAAAAAGTTGCGGGCCCGAACTCAAATTCGATTTTAAAAGGGACAAAAAATTTGTGCACGCACAAACCCCATCATTTTTCACACACACTTTTTCCTCATATAGGTTGTTAAAAATTCCCCTGCCTTTTTTGTGTTCTCAAGGTTGGAATGTGTCTTTTGGCCGGGGGCCCACTGATACTGAACCCTTTTGACGGACCAAATTTATGTTAAAGTCTTGTTTGCTGTGATTGGGGGCCAAAACATAATGCACATTTGAAATGATTTTGTGGGCCCAAATAAAATTACTCAAGGGGCCACTTTTGGCCCCCGGTAGTTTGACATCTCTGCGTTTTAAGGTTTTTCCCGTGCATTATTGTATTTTTACCCCCAACGACAGCATATCTAGGTTTTTGGGGATGGGGTCTTCTCCCGCTGAGCGCTCTGTTTGGGATGCTTGTCCTTTTTCGCGGATTTTCCGCGGGGGTGTTTTTCCTGATAGGGTCCATTTTGCAATTGCTTATTTTAAAAAAATTTTAAAACCTGCTCCCTATTATATTTTAGTAATATCCATTTGATTTACTTTTAAAAATTCACTGTCTTCAAATTACTGCAATAGGGGCAGAAATACGATTACAGTATTATTGTTAATGCCCAAAAAGCCTCCACACATATATGTCCCCCACTCTTGAAACATCAAATCGCTAAAGGTTTTGGGTCTTCTCGGTGACGTCATCATTGTCCTTCTTTTTGTCCTAAGGGGCCATAGGAAAAATTTGGGAAGCAAAAGACATCTAAACGTTTTTGTTTTTTTTTGCTTTGCTTTTTTTTTCCCCCACGTATTTTAATTTTTTTTTTAATTTATGTGTTGAAACCCTCTGAACATAATTTTTTTAAAGTCAACTAAACTTGCCTTTGAAATTGACAAATCTTGAGCGCTACTGCTTCGGGTTCAGCAGATTCTTGTAGATCTTTTTCCTTCACAGAGTATTTTCCATCGGGTTTGTTACATTAGGCCATCTTCCATTTCCATGAGGTGTTTGGGTTAAAACCCACTGGGGGGTACTCTGCAAGGCATCTTCTTGGCTTGGGACGGAGTAAGTTTGCTGGCGCTTCGATGATCACTGCATTGCCTTCAATGCTGCCCTGTGGAAGTGGGCCCTTTTTTGTTTTTTCCCCGGGGCAGTGGACCCCAAAGAGTTTTGCTTAGGGCCAATTTTTTAAGCACGTGGCATCTTCCTGAACAAGTGTCACATCTTGAGATCACATGGAGGGATCTATCTTCCCCTTTTTGGGGCACCCTGAACTCCCCCCTAGCTGACTGGGGGTACATTTCAAGAGAGGGAAAGGGCTGACATCTTTAAGTGGAGCTGCTGTATCCCCTAAAGTGACTATCCGTTTGAAACGGCCTCAAACTCGAAAGACAAACCCTTTTTGCAATTCTTAAGGCAACACAGGGTGGATGCCTTGTTCTTCTGACTATTTTTTGTTAAATTTTGCTTTTTTTGTTGTCAGGACATTCTTTCCTTTTGTAAAATAAAGGGGTTTGGGGGGTTGGGATCCAATGAAATTTTATAACAGAGTTTGCAACCCTGACCCATTTTGCCCTTAAGCACTTCTTCCTTTTTGCTTCATGAAACCGTTTTCAGACAAAATATAACTCCCTTCATTAGTGTTTTCCCACTCTAAAGGATTTGCATCAGCGCCTCTCCTCCCATTTGGTTGGCAAAAAAATGGGACATAGTCTGCACTGTTAGAAGTCATTCTGGATTTGCTTTCTGGGGTGGAAGGTCTCTTCCTCCTCCTTTTCCCCTTTTTTCCCCCCTCCTGGAATACTATGTTATCTGCTGATTCAGCTCCTCATTCTCCTCATCTTCAGGGGGCAATGCAGACCCAAATTTGTAAACTGGACTTTCATCTCCTCTTTAGTATAAATGGACTCTGATTCCCCATGGGTAGGGAAAGGGGGGCTAAACCTTTTTTCTTTCAGCTTGAGGTGTTAGCATGGTTGTTTGCATTTTTGATGTGCTAGTATGTAAATTTCTACAGGTAACACCATCAAAAATTCGTTTTTATCTGGTCTTGTGTGCCTTTGTACCACAGGTTTGATGAGTGCGCAGGTTTTCTTTTTTTTTCCTCCTTTGGTTGTTTTTTTTTTGGGCCGCCTCCCTTTCAGATCATAAATTCTTTTTTGGGACTGTTCAAGAAGCCTCATGTGCTTGTTTCTCACACCCGTCAACATCCATTTGATCTCTTTCTGTGCGTCCTGTGTACCAGCGGGTTTTGATGAGGGCACGGGTTGCTTCTTTTTCCTTTTTCGGTTTTTTTTTGGGCTCTCCCCCTTTCAGATCAAAAGGTCTTTCGGGGCCTGTTCAAAAAAGCCTCATGACTCCATCCCTTCTCCCTCCAAACTACAATTCCTCTCCTCGTTTTCCTTGATGCTGCCCCAAAAAAAAATCCTCCTCGACAAACTCCTGTTCCAAAAAAAAGTTTGACCCCTTTTCCTCCACCACCTCTCCTCGGGGTCCAGGATAGCCGTCCTTCTGCAGGCACTCGGGTACCGATATTGGCAGGGCATGGTCCCTGTGCTCAACTTCTCCACCGGACCTAAGACCTTGCCTTTTTTGGGAATACGCTCAACCCTAGTTGTGCCAAGCAGTGTGCCCTGGTGAAGAGCAGGATGGTGTGCCCCACATTCCCTTTAAAAAAACCGCTTGCGTCTCTGGCCCCGCTTCTTATTCCACTCGCATCTGGCAGATGGCGGGTTGCAAGATGCATGGGTCCCCCCAGACCCCCATGTGACACACTTCACGGCTTGCTTGGATACGAGGGGGGACTTTTGGGGGGATGAACGGGGCCCCACCCGGGGGGTGTAAACCCATTGTGATGGGCCTGTTTTCCGCCGTGGTCTTGCGAGTCACTTGATTTTGCTTTTGCCCACGGGAAATTATCACCCCCCAAGATGGTGTTTCCGAGAGTTTTTTCCCGTCCATTCCTCCGGCAAAATGACCCAATTTTGCGGGGCAATGAGGCTTTTCAAAGGCAACCTGAAGATAACATACTTTTTTTTATCAAGCTAAAAATTATTTGAATCAGTCCACTTTGATCAACGCAAACCCCCTTTTTATGGTTTATTAGGGAAATTTACTAAAAACCAAAATACCCTTTGAGACAGAAAACCTTATGCATATACAGTATTTGTAGTAAAGCACAGACATTGGTTTACACTTGGACCATACCAGTACCCCGGTCCGGGTTAATTGTCCAGTTGTCCACATAAAGACCCCAAGGGCCCTCATCAGTCTTCATCAGGTGGGTTGAGAAGCTCTGCTTAAACAGGCTGTTCCACTTGCTGCCACAGTTCCGGGTTTACTGAGGGGTGTTTGGCCGAGTATTTTTAAAGGGTCATTTTGAGGGGTATTTTTAAAGGACGGATTTTTCTCCTTTTGTTACGTTGTCCCCCAGGTCTCTGCACCATACAGAAAGAGTTAAAAAAAAATCGCAACAGTTTGGGCCCTAAAACTCTTTTTCAAAAAACAAAACAAGTGCTAAAAATCATGGCTTGTGAGGTGGTATTCCTAAAAAACTTTGAAAAAAAAAAATAAAAATAAATGGACCTTAACATCATTTCCCCATACCCAAGTTGTGTGGTGTTGATAAGCTATGCAATAGTTTAAAAATATCAAAAAAAATATTTTTAAAAAAGTGTACATTCGTTTAGGCTGTTGAAAAATTATTCAAAAATTTTTGTGACAAAACTATGATTTTGTTAATTTCCTTTCTAAACCAATTTTTAGGATTGTCAAATTCAAAAAACCTGCATAGGCCTATGAAATCCAAATATGAAACCCAAAATTTTATTGTACAAAACTATTATTTTTCTTCCAGAAATTTTTGTTAGGCCAACAGTTTTTTAAATAGCCAAATTTTTAAGCCAAAACGATTTTATCTCCGGGACATTTTTTGTCCCATCGCAAGAATCCCTGTTTTGGGGGAATAAACCCATTCTTTGATTTAGGCTTTTGGGGTTTTAATGGGCACAAACGACCTAATCGGCTTAAAATTTTTGGCCCAAGTGTAAAAAAAAAAGAAAAACAAGGGGCCCTATCATCTATAATGTGAAATTTAATAAGAAAAGTGAATGTAGCCTATAAGCGTAATTTGCTGAACATGGCGTAGGGGTCCTGGAATGAAGCACCAAGTTCCTGGTGGTATGCTCTGGCCTAGGCCAACTGCAAGTGTTGCTTTGCATAATAGGCTCCTCTCATTAAAGGCAATGTCCACCAATTTCAAATAGCCCAGGCTACCGCTTAGAAGTGAACATCGATGAAAACGTATGGATGAATTATAAAAAAAAACCAAAGCATGAAATTACCCCCACGCTGAAAATTCCCAAGTCAAGTAAACTGGAAAAAAAAAATCCCCAAAGGGGGTTCTCACTGATTTACTGGCCCGGCAAAATGCGTAGTTATGCCCTGAATCTTCGAATTAATAGGGCCCATTTGTAAAAATAAATCTTTTGGTCGACAAACCCCAAAAAGTGGAGTAGGGTGTAGTGATCAATATAAACAAACCTGAAGGACTTTAAACCGTTAAAAAAAAGCCCCCGTCGAATGCACTGTTCGTCCAAGTTTTTCTACTAATTTACTTTCACTTCAGCCTCCCACCGGAAAATTTTGGTAGAGGGTTAGCGCCCGCCTGTTTAAATGCGCCCACTGTGTGCGCTTTAAAATGAAAAGTCAATGAAATACCTAAAACACGTTATCTTCGCACCAAGACCAAAGTAGAAGAAGGCAAAAAAAAAAAAACAAAACCAAAAAACAGTCAAAGTAGCTAGGTGATTGTTTTTGTGGAAATTGTCTTGAAGACATAAACATTTTATTGCTTCATTTGGGGTTTAAACTGGGTCAAATATAACCGTTTTCCGAAAAAAGTGGGGCTTTAGTTAGGAAGAGGGAAATTATGAACAGTTCCCCATTGCAATCTCTCAGATTTGGAAATGCTTATGCAAAGATAGTGGGAAAATATTCCACATCAACGGCCATGCTTTTAATTCTATTTTTCAATTTAAAGCTTTGAGTTTTTCAATTGCATTGTTGGGCCTACATGTCGTTTGTTTAATGGGGAAAAATTGTGAAATTATTTGTCTTTTTTCATTTTTACATAACAAAAAAAATCGGAATTTTAAAAGGGGGTGGGGTTTTGACTTTTTAAAGGATTTATATGTTTTATATTTTTTTTTATTTAGAAGTTTGGGTGATTTTCACAATTGTTTAAATAGTTCAATTTAGATTATGATCGTAAAATGTTTGGTGTGAGTTTCCGCCCCCGTTTGGATGATTTTACTGGTGGTGGGGTCAACAGTTTTTTTTCACACTTAAACTGTACCTACTTGCTAACTCAAACAAAGCGAGGAGAACATTGCAAATGATTTTTTCTAGGCCTATAAAATTTTTATTTTAATGACTCCATACCAATGTTAAGCCTAAAAGGTGAGTCCAAATGTACTTGAAGGGAGTAGGCTACAGCCTGTAAAATCAGTGCTGAGACGTCTTTTTTTTGGGCTCCCTAAGTTTCTTCTGTTCTTACACTACAAAACCCCTAAACACTTGCCCAAAATTCGCCTGGGCACAGTGCCATTCAGCAATGCGAAAAAAAACAGCAAACCCGTGGTCACCCGAGGGGTGCACCAGGAATAATGACATGATTGTAGGCCTAAACTAGAATGGCAGAGGTGAAGACGTACTGAAGTTGTGTAGCGAGCGATCCCCCCTGCGAAAAAAATACTCAAGTGAAAGTAAAGAGTTGTAAACCAAAAATGTAGGCTACATTAAGTAAAAGTCCTAATTACTAACTGTTTTTAAATGTAGCTTTTTTAGTAGGTCTACAAAAAGTAGCCTGACAAGTAGGTCCTCTCCATGTTCTTGATCCCAACTTGATCGCAGTAGGAAAAAGTTTCTTCTTCTGGCAAGGATTTTTCCGGTTCTATGAACATGACTATGGAGTCGCTTTAAATGTTTTTTTTTTTTTTTTTTTTTTTTTTTTGAAATAGGCCTAATCTTTTTCTGTCTGGGATGTCAGTTTGGGGATGAGGGGCTTGGTGCCCCGCCTGCCTGCCCGCAAGCTGATGCTACTGTAAATATCCCACGAAACACAACAGGGAAACCTAGGATAAATGATGGTAACTTCTAATAACAAAGTCTTCCATCTAGAAATGTAGGGCCTACTGGAGTTAAAGTACGAAGTAATTGTCAAAAAATCTAACTAATTAATAAAAGAAAGTAAAATCCCTGGCATTTTTTTATTTTTACTCAAGTAAGTGGCAAATTTCCGGAAAAAAAACTACTTAAGAAGTAGGCTACAGTAACAAAGTGGCCTAAACATATACTCATGTTACAGTTCCCACCGTCATGGGCCTATATGTAATGTTGATAAGCTATGTGCGCACGTACCAGTTCAGGTTTGGGTAAAACATAAAATTATAAAACTAAAAAGATACTTCTGTGAAATTACTTAATTAAATTACGAAGTAATTCAAAATGAATAATCTGGCCTGTCAGACCATGACACCCTATAATGGAGGGATAAAAAAACAAGGGTCCGATAATTACATACATTTTTTTTCTTCACAATTAATCCCCAAGCAACAAAAAAGGAAAGAATGGTGAAGAATACACCTACAAGTGCAATGTGTGAGATAAAGAAACAACAGTTTTTATACAGCCTATAATATATCAAATCCAACTAGTAGCCTGTAGATACTTTTATTTCATTTGTCTCAACAATGTTTTCCAATAACCCTCAGAGGGCGACATTTTCCATCATCATGGCCATAAGCCCCATCATGAAAATCTCTAGATACTTTTGGGTTTTCCTTTGTCTCAAACAGTGTGTTCCAATAACCACTAGATAGAGGGGAAATTTTCCAATCACTGGCCAGAGCCCCATCGTGAATCATCTCCATCAATCTGGCACATGGGTTTTTAGACTATAAATATAATGGGTCTCTGGGATTGCGGGACGGTGGGTGGGGGGAGTGGGAGTTGTATTATACTGTAATATATTTATATATAACAAAAAACAAGGTTCTCTGAATGTGGTAGATGGAAAATAATGAATAGTCAGAGAAGTTGTTTTCTCCTTTATATTAGCCATGAGGTCACTGTAAAGGAAGACCTACATAATATGCTGTAGGAGGTTTATGGTGATTTGTGTTCATGGTACCTTTTGCTCAATGCTCAGTAGAACCAAAATTATGTTCCCGTCCACCCCAAAAAACGACCGCTACAGTTTCTTCCTCAAGCCCAAAAATGAAGCTGATATCTTCCCAGGCTAAATGAAAAATTTTAATGGGTCATCACCCCTGATCTCAAATCAAACGTTTTATATGAATAAAATTCTTCTAACAACCCTTCTACCTCTGTGTCTGCGATATACTGTAATCCCATTACCATGTTCAATAATACTCCGAGACACCAAAAATGTCTTCAAGTAGCGTGTGACAAAAAAAGTAAGGCCCCAGCCCCCCCTTCCTCCACAAACGTCTTCGTATTTTAGTAAAACAGAAGTGGAAGATTTCAATGCAGCACTTCTCTTTTCATGTGACAAAGAAATTAATTATACATCACACCCTTCAACAGAAAAAAAGGCTTGCATGATTTGTTTTTGCTCTTTCTATCAGGATCTTAAGGTCTTTCAGGCAAAGCTCATCTGGCTCCACCCTGTTATCCATTAAACAAACAATATGTAACAATTATTTTCTCAACCTGGCCAAACAAAACTTTCAGAATGTTAAGAATTGATCACAATAATTGGTAGAATTGTCCAACTAATTCATTAAATCAATACACGCCACACAAACAGAAAATTCCAGAATCCAGAGGGTTCGCTTTTTTATTTGTTTCGATGATGAACATCAGTAATAAAACAACAACAGGCACAAAAGGACCAGTCGATTGTCAACCACTGGGGACAAGCAACAACATCGAGAGCAGCAGCAGCAGCACAATAGATAAGAGCTATGGCTTTTATGGGGAGGGCGGTTTCGTTTCAGGGGAACAACATGGCAGCAATGAGGCCAAGCATATAATGCCGAGTTAGGGGCCAAACTGGATGAGCGGTCAGGTCAGCACAGAAAGGCCAAGAGGATCTTGAAGCTGGAGGAGATAAATCAAGGTGTTAGTGGAGGACGGGACTGTGGGGGAAGGGGGGAGGGGAGAGGGGAAGGGAGTCGAGGGGATGTTTAGACTGCTCTCTTTGCGCCCAGCGTGTGCTTGTCGAAACAGGGTACTCTGCCATGTGCGTTTCTGCGGGGCGCCCATACTCAGCGGGCGCAGGTTGGTCACCCAGCGGCAATCACGCTCCTTGATGGGACTTAACCTGCTCGTCCAGGTAGGTGAAGTCTCGATGAAGTCGCACATCGGTAGGAACGCAGAAATAATGGAGTGAGAACCGAAATTAAACCGTAATTAATACGATGACCTTCCGGCATAAGCCTACTTGTGTAAAACCCACCTAAAGTCAGAAAGCTAGCTATTGTGTTAGACACTTGCCTCAGGTTATTAGGGGGGATATTTCCGGAAAAACGGGTGATTTGAAATGACTCTAAGCCAGGTCAGGAAAATCAGCGAAGAACAATGTAAAACTGCTAATAAAAGACACTTAAAACATTCCTCTTCCGATTAAAACAAAGGAAGTAGCCTCTTCTACTAGTAGATCACTCTCTGAAATACTTCTACTTATGCGTCTTAAAACAATGGAAATTCCCCAAGAAGATGAGTCATTATGACGAATGACTGAGACACCCACTCGCCCCCTCAAGTTTCCTCATGTTTCCCCCTTCCTCATACCATGCGTTTTCTGTTGGTCTGGAGTTTAATTCAATATCACAGAAAAGATACTTAATCTGTCAAGGAAACTGAGGTGTCCACTTGCATACAGCATAAGGCAACAACCTCTGCACACATCCAGCACATCACCCATTAACACACACCTACATACATGCATTCACTTTCATACCGGTACACATAATGCACACGTATAATAATGCACATATCCGGATGACTAGATCTGTATACGTACGTGGGGGTCGTTGCGTTCGGAGGCGACCTTGTGGAGGTCGAGTAGGGACTGGTTGACACTCTTCTCCAGCTGGAGGGCACACTCCAGAGCCTCTACGCCACTGCCCCACTCGTCCCTCTCTGGCTTCTGTTAGTGACACACAAACAAATACACACACACACACACGTTCAGTGATGTACACTTAAATCCATGTCTCTTACACAGTATCTTGGACCCTGTATACCGATTGGTTCTTTATTTAAATGTACTTTAAGTAACTGAAATGTGAAAATTAATAAAGCTTGATTTAGAATATGTCTAAGCTATGTTTAAGTTTTGCTTTGTGGAATGTATAGATGTTCTCCATTTCATGTCCCTTCCCCGACTGTTAAAGCTGCTTTTCCTCGAGTGCTCAAAGTGTTTTTAAAAAAAAATGAGATTTCAAAACTTTCCTCAATTCGTACTACTACCATTCGTACTACTACTACTACTACTACCACCGTTTCTCCATTTTCATTAACTGTGATATTTATTACATCCAAAAAGTTCTGTTTCAGTTGCCTTGCTAATGTCTCTGAGAGATACACACTCCACCCTGAACTCCCTCCCTATCTCCTACTCCGGTTGGCCAACTCCCTTTGTCGGCGATATCTCTCTTTTCACACACACACACACACACACACACAAAGATGTTCCCCCTCCAAACACACTTCAGCTCTGCCTGCCCATGCATTAGTTTTGCTTACACGTGTCTCTGTTTTTAGGATATAACGATCTTCATGACACAAAATGTCCTCATAAAGAAAAGGCCTTTTAAATGACTCACACACACACACACTAACTACGGTGCGTACCCTGATGTCCTGGAGGAAGATCCTGCCTCCCCTCTGGTTCTGTTGCTTCATGAGTTTCTCAGCGTGCTCGCGCTCCTCGTGAGACTGGTTGCGGAAAAACTTGGCAAAGTTGTGCAAGGCCTGGTCATCTCGGTCAAAGTAGTAGGCCTGGACGGAAAGAAAAGATGGCAAATAGAAGTGAGCGAGGGCCAGAAGGTCAAGGAAGTATCGGGTGGAGGGTGGTTTACAACCGGGGACATAAGGCCATGTTGTACCAACATAGTACATATAGTAGATTACCGGTAGTTAAAGGTACACTGTGCAAGAAATGGTCAAAAAAGGTACTGCAACTATGCTACCTATTGCCAAATTTGAATTTTACATGAAAGTTTACTAAGTAATAAACAAATATTTTCTAGTATGGTCCAAGTAGTCATTTTTGCAGCTAAAAATAGCTATTTTTGGAAATTCAAAATGGCGGACCATGGAGAAGATCCCCCTTTTCATGTATGAAAAGTGCAATTTTTCCAGTCATAATGAATACTTAGAATTTGATGGTGGTGGTGAGTATTCATGAAAAAGGTAACATTAGTGAATGGGCAGCATGAATTCTGGAAATAAATAACTAAAAATCTCACACAGTGTCCCTTTAAATATGTGTAGGGGTGTAGCAAGGAGGGCAAACAAAAATGTAGACACATAGTGAGGATGGTATACAATAGGGGACAAAGCTTAAAGTGATACTGTCCCATTTTTGGAAATACCTCCCCTTGAATTAAATAATAGGCTTTTACCGTTCTCCTGTACTTCCAACCGTTTTCTAGTTATAGCAGTGCACAATTCACCTCCAAGCTAACAGTTAACATTGAGTCCTATGAGACCAGTTAGCCGCAAGCTGGCCTCATAGGACTCAATGTTAATGCTAGCATGGAGGTAAAATTTGCACTGCCATACGGTTGAAAGTACAGGAGAACGGTAAAACCCTATTATTTTACGCAAGGGAAGGTCTAACATAAGCTTATTTCCAAAAATGGGACAGTACCACTTTAATAGCAGACCATGTTGTACCATCAAAGCGTAAAATAAGAGTAATAAAATATATGTAGAGGTAGCAAGGGGGCAAACATAAATGAGTGGGGAGAATCCTAAAAGGAAGGATGACAGGGGTGGTTTACAATTGAGGACAACTCTTAGTAACAGGCCATCTTGTACCATCACAGTATATGATAGGAGTAATAAAAGGTATATGAACTGGTGTAAGAAGTTGAGAGGGAACATATAGAGTGACCCGGCTAAACCCTCAATGTATGTGCGTTTATGACAGATTATATACTGGTGCGCTAATAAAACAAAGACAATCTGCAGGTCAGGTCAGGTTACGTGTGCACTTGGGCTCACCTGAACTCACTGACCCCAAGTTTAACTGAGGTGAACTAGTGCACTCCGTTCCAAAGAGTCCAAAAGCTAAGTTTAGTCTGCATCCGCATTACACATTTTAACAGAGCAGTGAAAACAGGGTTGTCATGTTTCCCACAGACTTATCCATGCTTATCGACTCAAACCATAACAGGTTAAAAAAAAGAGCCATGGTCAGAACCGTAACAGCAGTGCAGAGGCAAAGACACTGCTGTCAGAAACATGTAGACCTACTAGGCACTTAAGTTGATATGTACTTGAACTCTCTATCCAGAATGAGACAAAATCATCCCTCGTTTACGTCACTACTTTTGTACTTGTCATTGTGGCACAGTTTATGCCATTCCTCTTACCATGGAGAGGTACACATAGGAGGCATACAGCTCCAGGTTGATCTGCCGGTTGATGGCTGCCTCGCAGTCCTGGTGGAAGTTCTGTCTCACCTGAGAGGTCATGGTTCTAGGAAATAGGAAGACATAGGAAACAACTGATTACAATGTGTTGACTATTACAATGGTTAAGACTGCACTGGGAATAGATTGATTACATTGTCTCGTTACAATGGCCAAGGCACTGCACTGCTAAAAAAAATCCTTGTCACTTTCCCAATACTAAATGGGTTATTAAGCCAGTAAATCCTTGGACTAAGTCAAGATATTAGATAAGCATGAAGAATGAATGCTTCATGATAAAAAGAAGTGGAACTGGACATTGTGTGTCCTTCTTCTAGAGGCCATGACCTAATGGTGACTCAGGCATTACAGCAAAACTGGTCTTTCCAAGATCCGAATGGCTATCCATGTGTGACGTTCAAGTAAGGTTTCCCGGAAACTGCACTTCTGTGATGACATCTTGCGAGCTGGGGCCGATGTTGAAATACAGGGATTAACATTATGTCCCAGCTAGGGTGCTCTACTATTATTCATTCCTTCCCTTCTGCAACACTGTGACTAATCTAGTTATGCAAACAACTTTATTACCATTGTTCACAACCCCGCAAGTTGTTTTTTTTAGGCCACATAAGTTTTTATAATCATTTCCACCGTTAACTGGCAATTTCTTATCTGGGCTGGTGCAGTACCGGACCACGTGACATGCGAGTGTGTCTTGCCTCGTCAAAGACAGATGTCACTTGGTGTTAACAGTTGACTTGGGCGGGTGAATCAAGAGTTTTGGAGATATCGGATGAACAAACGTCCCCACGAATGAACCAACATTTCATCAGTATTGCAACTAGGTACATCAATTGCAATGAGACAGAGTATGATCACCCCCACCACCACCCAAGGTAACGCACAAGTGCACTGCAACAGAAAGAGCTTTGACTGCAGTAACCTGACACGTTAATAAATAAACAAACTGCCTTCAGTGAGTGGAGCCTTGGACTCACACCAGTTCGCGCATTACCTAATCAGTTACACGGAACAGCAACACTGTGTTTTTGGTAATTTACAAAAAGTAGGACCAGTTCACAGGCATTTGTAACCAAGGACTAGAGATAAAACATTACTTGGACCGTTTGATCAAATTGATAGAAGTCCACGAGGCCCTATCCAAGCTATCATTAGCAAGTCAATTCTGTACATGGTGCAATTTTGTAAACAGTTCACGACTGTGTGGTGGGATAGTGGTGTATGAATGTAAAAATCCTTACCTTGTTTGATTATGTTGATATTCAAAGACAATGCGTTAGATTTGCTGAAAGCGTGCCAAGTAGCGCAGTGCAGTCAGAATGGTTGCTAGCTAACGTTAGCTGGCTAGCAGTGGTGTTGTTTTCTCCAAGTAGGTCTTCGAGTTAGAGATAAACGCAGCTACTGAAGCGCAGTTTCTGTTTAAGATCAGCAGTATGCAGTCAGTTAGCAATGCGATTATTCTGGAAATTAAAATGCTGAGGAATGAGAGGCAAGTGAGAGACAGAAGCTAGGTTGCCGTTCAAACACTGTTGAAGCAGGTAACCTTCACTCTGTCCGTAAGCGTGAATCGATGTGAGTGACTTTCACACTGTGGCGCAGTGAAGGGTATCTATGTGGTGACGTATTTGGTACCGCCTACATTTTAGCCACACAGAAAGCAGAGGCATATCTGCATAAATTGAATAGGCCTACAGTAGTTGAACAATGACCATGCATATTGAAGCCTCGTCCCACAATAAGAACAAGTAACCGAATTCATATCATTTGTTTGGAGTATATGCATTTTTTGTCATGATCATACAATAGTTACCTATATGTCCAGTTCTGTCTAGACAGCAGGCCACCAGTCCAGTAGGCCTAAATTGTAGGGACACTTCCATGATTTCATGCTTGTTAATGATAGGCTGTTTCTAAAGGAGGCACAGCTCTACTACTATGTTCTATAACCAGTGATTACTTATTTGGATGGATGTTCATTACATTAGGTGTGATAGACACAAAATAACCATGATCAAGCCTTCAACATCCCGGAAGGCTGCTAGGCCTATTAGCAAGTCAAATGCCACCAATAAAGATAAGCTGTTTTATTGGCTTATAACCATTATTTCCCTTACTTAGAGACATTAGACATATCTCAGAATAAAGTCTGCATCAACTCAGATTTTCCATCATCCCAATGACCTCTCTCCATGACCCCGCAATGCACTATTCCATTGGTAAGCGGTTAGGGCATCAGACTTGTAGCCCAAAGGTTGCCAATTCGACTCCCGACCCCCCTGGTTGGTGGGTGGAGTAATCATGTCCTCACCCCCCATCCTCCTCCATGACTGAGTTACCCTGAGCATAGTGCCTTCCCGCCACACTCCTCCCTTGGGGTGCCATTGGGGGCTGAACCCGTGCACGGATGAGGCATAAAATGCAATTTCGTTGTGCGCAGTATGCAGTGAACACTTGTGTACTGTGGAGTGCTGTGTCACAATGACAATGGGAGTTGGAGTTTCCTAGGTGGGCTTTCTATCCTATAGGTGTGTACATAACCTGTTGCACAACTATGATATCCCCAATACTTCAAACTGTGTGCACTCCTCCTCGTGTGCTGTTTATGCTGACATGCACCAATCACACGGTTTTCTTTATCCATCATGATAAAGAGTACGCATCCGCTGCCATATGTGTGCAGTACACTTCGCCAAATCTAATAGACTACCAAACACAAGAGGCCTCATGGTACCCTACTCCTCTTCACAAAGTGGTAAGATGTGGTCAAGAAACAAAGTTCATCCTAGGACAGCAACAAGTGGCCCTATAAAACTTGTGCAATAAAGCGTAAGGAATGACACATAGCAATTACCGCACATAAATATGCTGTCTAGCAGTTTTGTCATCCAGTCAGCATTTTCTTTATGACTACAAGGGTTGATTTGGCAACTGGCAGAACGTCGCATGACAATCATCTTTTCTTCATTAGCTTTTTGATCTGAGTTAGTGTATGTTTATACAGTATACTCAGAGACGATTCTAGGGTAATTTGGGGCCCCAAGCAAAAACAAAAAAAGAACATTTGCAACAAATCACCACTACTATAGTCTAAAGTCTTATGTTATTCACCATCTATGGGCTTGGGGGCCCCAAGCGCCTGCCTGCCTAGCCTGGTGACAAGATGCTCCTCTGAGTATACTTCTTTCATGTGTCGTGTGTTGAGAGAGAGAGAGAGAGAGAGACAGAGAAATGTCACGTCTGTGTAATCATGTGACAAACCTCCAGATCAGCTAGTCTATAATGGCACAGTATGTCCCTGGCCCACTGTTATTATCAGCCTGAGTCACACCATAGACACATCAAGTACACAGCGCTGTCTGGAACAAAGACATATACAGGCATTTGAAGACAGAAGCTGGAGCACACTTGATCTTAAAGTTTTAAACATTTGTTTAACGTGTAACCCCATGAAAGTGTCTATGGCTGCATTCACATGAGACATTTAATTCAGAATTAACTCACTTTAATTCTGAATGAAGCTTAATTCCGCTTTGAAAATGTCATGTAAACATCTCACAATTCCGAATTAAATGAAAGTTCAATGTAAACTCAGCTGAACTATTTAATCCTGAATTTTTAATTTGTAATAAAAAACATCATGTAAACGTGGCCAATGTTTCAAACATTAGTTGGATTTTTGCCCCTAATAAATATTTAAAACTTTAAAATGTGGTGTGCTTCAGCTTCAGCCTTCAATTGACATTTGTGTCACTGTGATGCACCTGCAAGTTAAGGGAGGATGCTTTGAGTCTCAATTCAGCAAATAAAGACATGAAAGAGTGTTAGAACATAATACAAACCATAAGCTACTTTAATCATGAATGCTTCAAAACATACGGTTTTATATACGGTATATGCTGTGTGTCCACTGTGTATTATGAAAGTCCCATTTTGCTATTGTGACTCAGCACACTATACTGCGGTGGACATACTACATATTCCATTTCCAAAAACGAAAAGCCCTTCATGTGCAGTGAGAGGGGTGAGCAATTTGCAAGAGGGCAGTGCAGGTGGACAGCACCAAGGTACCTCATTTGAGGAGTAGGGAGAGCACTGGTGAGAGAGACATATTTTAAACTTGGATTATACAAATGGCCTGACATGTATTTAGCACATGTATACAGCACATTGAATTGCATTCATGTATGAAATTAGCCTCGTGCACCATCCTACGTAGGCCTACTTCCGCTAGAGACTTGGCTCTGCACTACATGAATACGAAATGAAATGGTAGTATTATGGGATGGTCAGGACCATGCAATTATGAATTTCCCTATACAAATAAAATTGCCTTGCCTTTAGCACATAACCCATCATGCATATACAGTACAGTACACATATTGCCTAAATGTATGTTTTATAACAGCAACACAAAATGTGTCCCATTACATTTCAGCCCACATTGTATTAGAAGATATTAATTTGTCCTTCTCAGAAGAGATGAAAGATGTTTTATTATTATTATTATTATTATTATTATTATTATTATTATTGAGAACATCTAGTATAAATAGATAAAAGGATCACATGACAGCACATAGATGATAATGCCAGGGGAGTACAAAGGGAATGCATTAATAAGACAAACGAAAAGGCAAATAGGCCTTGAAGGAAATTGAAATTACGTTTCTCTCTCTATACCATGAAAGGACAGACATAGACTGAACTGACATTTACAGACTGACATCAATGTGCAAGACAGGAAAAGTAACAGTGATGGACCAATAGCGGTAAAGCGATGAAGTAATAAATAATAACTGAGTATTTAAGTGATGGACCAGTGATAAACCAGTAGTAGTAATAATAATAATAATAATAATAATAATAATAGTAGAATACAAATAAGTTAAGGCTATGCTGTGCCACACACAGTCCAGTATAGTCCATTGTAGTCCAGTTGGTCAATTAGCAGCATTTTATCAGCATAGTGTGTTGAATGTGTAGGAGGTAGCCTAGTGCAGGAAGGTGCAAAGTCACATAGTGCAAGTAGTTCTTGGTAGTGGAGATCTGAGAGTGCAGGTAAGGTGCAGTCACATGGAGCAGTTCCATAGGTAGGTGCCAGTAAGCAGGGTGTATTGTTATTAGAGATGGTTACGCTTTGATGAGGAACGTGTGCCTGAACAGAACAAATAGCTGTACTGTATGCTGCAATGGGAAAGCTCCCTCTGGTGGCCAGACACGTTTTACATGACAACATTTTTTATTCCCTGCCTAATAGGGCAGGGGTGGGGACCCTATGCCTCGAGGGCCGTTTGCGGCCCTTGAGGCCGTTTTATCCGGCCCCCGATATCATTTTAATGTTATGCAACTTCACGTGAAATATGAAATATTTTATAAAAGAATCTTAGAAATTACATTTCCAATCCAATTAAGTTATATTTAGGGGACCTAGAGAAGGTGGGGACTGTTTTAAAGGTGTCTACCTTCAATATAGGCCTAAATTGCATGGGGAAATCCTGATTGTGTTCATAGTACAGCCCTCAGAGGACTTTTATGACCCTTGTAGGAATTTGAAGTGGCCCCTCGAATGAAAAAGGTTCCCCAACCCTGCTATAGGGGAATGACTCTGGAGTCCAACCAGGTAGGCCACATGTAGGCTACTGACTGTTTCGGGCACATGTAGGCCTACTGACTGTTTTGGGTTCCTGTGTGTGACAATTGAAATTCGTTCAGTGCACACAGTACTTTGTATCCAGGAGCAAAGGTGGATTTCACCAGAGTGCCAACTGGGCCCACATAAATGTGGGCAAGAGGGCAAAGGGTTGCCAGGGCAGAGAACAAACAAATACCACCAAGTAGGTTATATGTAATAGATAGGTCAGAGGATCACCTGTTCCACGGGGAGTAAACAACTTTTTGGCAGAGAGTTAGATGTGAGCATTCTCATCTGTCCTGGTCATCATAGTCAAATGAGTTAAGTTGTAGTGTAGAGTAACATTTATAGCCTATAAACTAGCGCCACCCGTTGGCGACAAAATTGTTTTGCCTGCGACGCCAATCTCACATTTAGTCTGGTTTATCAGGCTATACCAGAGGTGTCAAGCAGCATAGTTATATCACTGTAACTTAGTTTAGTGGTACAGAGTGAAGAGCAACCAAATAGTCCAAGAAGTCTTTAGGTGAAGAGGAGGTTGTACCATGTACTGTCTAAGTAATATAATATATATATCTAATAACGGTGTAAGGACACGGGAGACACTCTTGACAGTCAACTCTTTAATGACCTTCATCTCATAAATAATAACATACTGTACATTGATTAAAGCCACACCCACTTCCTGTGGGGTCCGTCACCCGAAGTTGCTAACTGCTAACAGCTACGCTTTCCAGAAATGCACCCAGCTTTTTACAGGTTCAGTCTGTTTGGTGGTCTGATGGTTCGGCCCACTCTGATGGTCTCTTTAGTAGGCTCTGGAACAACACTGATATGAGATCGGGTTCTCCTCAGAGAGCCTGCGGGCAGGTCAATGTGGTATGACCTGGGTGTCAGAGCTGGACCACTCACCGTCCCTGTCTCTTTTGTGTTCTTCACCCAGACCATTTGTCCTGGCCCGAGTGCTGGTCTTGCCTTTTAGGCGAGTACATTTAGGGTTTAACCAGGGCCGCGTTATCCTATGGTGCAACCGGTGCTGCAGCACCGGGCCCCGCCACTAGAGGGGGCCCCGGACGTCGTGAGATTGGAAAATATGAAACGATATTTTGAGACAATCAATTGTACTTTTGACGCATTTCGCCATCCGTAGGCAAGCAGAGGCGCATATGCATATATTGTCACCAGGCTAGACAGGCAGCGTGGGCCCCCCAAGACTGTAGCTGGGGAGTGGCGATTTGTTACAAGTGTTCTTTCTTTTTAATTTTCGCTTGGCCCCCCTACTGAGCCTAGAATCGCCTCTGCATGCACGCAGGAATCGGAGGTCGGAACTTATCATTTCAGTCAGATGCTTCTGGCTGTGTGCCACCAGTGAAAACGGTGGTCAATAATTGTATAGTTTGATGGTGGGCTACAGTCTAAAAAAGATGTGAGAAACTCGGCGTCAGCACTTTCTTCAGATTGTACGGATAAACTTCAGCCCGGCGTGGATTAACGCATTGAAGAGAAGGTTGGCAACGTTATCCATTTGTGTAATGTCAGTGTTATAATCGCTTTTTGTAATTGTTGCATAGCGATCATGGACTTGTGCAATCATGTAGGCCTAAGCTAAGCAAACAGAGCACAGCACACCAACCTAACTTTATCTTATTCATGGGGAAATAAATCACGCACCCAACTGCATTCGCGAAACAAAAGTCCTGCATGGCGCGGCGAGGACCACTTCTGAGGTGTTTTTTAAAAAGTGTTCACAATAATGCTACGTAGCAAGTGCACCAACCAGCACTCAAAGTTCTGACAGTCCGACAACAACAGGGCAAGCCAATCTAGCAAACACTAAAATGATATAGGCTAGTCGCATTTTCCTAAAGCAATGTTATGGCCATTTCCCTAAAGCACTGTAATAGGTCTAATGTCGATGCTCTGTCAGCGTGTATCTTTGCGTTCGGCTTTGTGTTCAGTTAAAACATGCCTGGGTACCACTCGCGGATTGTTCAGTTAGCAAGTGGCTCTTATCTGGGAGGGGAAAAAAACTTGCGTGATACATCCACATCTAAACATTTGGCCTACGAGTTTGCATCGTAATCTACTGTAATGATTGCACACTATTGCATTGTATTGCACCATCTAGATGAAAACCGCTGACTTCTTAATTGGTTGCCTATATGGTACAGTTTGAGGGGATTTCGAGACATCTTCACTTTGCTGTGGTTCGCTGCTAAGGGTATTCCCCTTCCTCGCGTCAAGCGACAGCTGAGTAGGCTACTTTCCTTTGACAGACAACCAGTCTTTCCAAGGCCATTGGAAGTTACATTAATTAACACGTGTTTCCCACGACGGTTTCGATTCGACAAATTGGTCGGCAGCAACGTAGCAAAAATAAGAGACTTTTGGTTGTGCTTCTGTTTGGTAGTTATAGCTGAGCCGACGTTTACTCTGCTAAACGGTAGTGCACAGAATCTCCTCCCTGTCAGCTGGCTAGACTTCCAATGGCTTGCGTTGCGACTGGTGAACTCGGCAGGGGGTTCCGCGCACCCCTTTTTTGCGTTGGAGTAGAACGTGTAGCCTGGGTTGTTTCATGCGTTTTGAATAGGCTATGGCTCATTATAATGTGGTGTAGGGGCCCCGGAATGCGTCTGCACCGGGCCCCGGCGAGGGTTAACGCGGCCCTGGGTTTAACCCCCCCAAAAAAAGGTACAAAAGTTTTTTTTCATGGATTCTATTACTATTGGTCCTCCTAAATGACATACTAAAAATCTAGTAAAATCTGAATTTGGGAAATTAGTTATTTTCAACATGGCTGCTATAGGCTTATTATAAGGGCAGAGAGACACTCCAGGTGAATAGGCCAAAAATTCTAGCTTGCCGATATCACCATGAAAATTTACCCCGGTGATTACATATTTGTGAGAAAAAAATGTATTGCAAGTTCTCTGAAATGGTATGTTTTAATATGGTAATTAGACTATGTGTAATTAAATACGCATTACATTTCAAAATGCAAAACCTCAAAATCTGAAAAGGCCAGGCTCAAAATGACTCTTTTATTTTGTTTCTAGTAAGCGAAAAGATATCTTCAGAAGAGAGTATGGACATCTTGTTTTGTTTTGTAGTAAATCTAAAGATCTTTGTGCAGACACGCCAGCTAGCAATTTTTTTCAAAACATGTTTTTTTTAACACATCTCTTAGATTAAATAATTGAGTTTTATGTTTCTCAAATTCTTTCATGTATCATGTATCAAGGTCAGCTGTCCTCAACTCAGCCTCTCCACAGGGGTGTAAGGGCTGGTACTGGGGCTCCTATTTGTCATGTACACCACGTTACTGGGTCATATCATCTGTTCTCACATATTCTCATACTGCTGTTACACTGATGAAGCACAGTCATATCTATAATTTGTGACATATGACTCCATGGTCTACGCACACCTTACCGCTTGCCATGACATCAAACTCAATATGGACTCTGCTGTTGCCTCAAAGAAGGCCACAAGAAACCTAGGTGTCATTATTGATGACATCTATCAACCTCTGACCACATAGCCTCAGTTTCCAAATCATGTCCCTTCTCAGTAACTTAAATATACATACAATCAGACTGTGCCTGACCTAAATGACTCCACTTCTGGTAGGCCTACTGTCAATCTCACCTCAACTACTGCAACTTTCTCCTGACTGGTCTTCCAGCTTGTGCAATAATACCTTTGCAAATGTCACTGCATGTCACTCCTCTTTTTCATGCCCAAATTGAATACAAGGCCCTGACCCTTGCCTACAAAGCTATACAGGCCCTACTCTGGCGTATCTGAAAGCTATGCTAAAGCCCCATGTTCCTTCCAGGACATTGTCTTCCTCCAGTACCAACCATTTCATCTTGCCCTCTACTTACACAAGTAGTGGCTCCTGTCTGTTCAGTTCAGCTGCTGAAAGACCCAAAACACCCGGAGACACCATGATTCATCACTGATGATGTGCCCTGACAAACAGCACATGGATATTACCATAGCAGTAGTGTCTTCATCCACCCTAACAGCACTCCAACCAAACAGATCCTGAAAACATGTTAATTCATGCAAATAGCATGACATAAAGAAAGCAAAAGAAAAGAAAGCCCATTGGGAAACTCCAACTCCCATTGTCATTGTCATTGTGACACAGCACTCCACAGCACACAAGTGAACACTGCACACTGCACACGCACTAGATTTTCACTCCTCCAATATAATGTTCAAGATAAATTGGATTAAAGACTATATTAAAAACAAGAACAAGATATGGTACCTTATTCCAAACCTGATCTTCCAAAAAGTTGGTGGCTTAGAATTCCTTCTCCACTGTAATTTCCAGGTCAATAAGCTCCCCATTAAGTTGTCTAATTTTCATAAACAAGTCCTCCTCTGTTGGCTTTTAACCTACACACACAACTTCTCACCTCACAAACAGTTTATTTGGAACAATCACCTCATTACATTCAAAAAGAAATCCTTATTTTTTGAAAATTGGATAACATATTGTTTGTTTCTCAGTTAATGAACAATCAAGGTTTTTTCCTTACATATTTAGAATTTTTAAATACATTTGCTGTCCCAATTCAGCCTAGAGAGTACAGTATTTGATGCTATTCCCAATGGTTTTACGAGAATACTATCTACAGCTCCCTGTGAGCAGTCCAATCCACACATTTATAATCTATTTCTCAATGGTGTAAACATTAGAGATAGAAAATGTAATAATAAATGGTTAAGACAGATCAGGGCTTGACAGTAACTTTTTCGCTTGCCGGCCACTGTGGCTAGCGGTTTTCCCGAGTCACTAGCCATCCAGCTCCTCTACTAGCCACAAATTTGATTTTTTTGTTTTTAATCATGATGCTGTACCTCTAACCTCAGAAGATGAGGTGCTGAAAGCAAGAAGATTAGTGCATGGGTTTCTACATGATAATAAAACAAAACAACTGAAACTGAGCTGAACAATTGATACACAAGGGGCAAAGTGCAGAATATACGCTATTCTGATATAGCATACCATAGAATAAGCTATCTGCCAAATTGGCTAGTGACACTGAAATTGTTACCAGCCACAGCCACGTTTTACCAGCATTTGGCCGTTTGGCAGGTGCCAGTGTCAAGCCCTGAGACAGATGATACAAAAAACTGTTACTCCAAGGTGTAGAAGTTATTGGAATAGCTTATTTGATTATGTTAATTTGGATAAGATTTGGCCTGCCCTTAATAAATATGTACTAAATAACAAAATTAAGGAAGTCTCATTTAAAATATTACATTTAATTTACCCCACAAACACACTTTTACAACGATTC
>NW_026945625.1:27500-37500 GCF_034702125.1 Engraulis encrasicolus | reverse complement strand
CCCTCATCATACAGAGTTTCACAATTTGAACCGGTACAGACAATGAAAACCGAGCCAAACAGCCATAGGCAACATTGTAATGAAGTGTCCCATAACGTCAGCATGATTGACAGAGATGGAACTTAAATTTGGCGACGAAATTCTGATATCAATTGGGCCTGGCAACTTCCCCTTATTATCACTTTCGGACCAAACTTATGCAACGGTTGTCACAGCAACGACCTTGGTGGTGGTGGTGTGTGTGTGTGTGGTGGGGGGAGTAATTAGCCAGTGCTCTCTCCCATGCTCCTCCATGACTGAGGTACCCTGAGCATGGTACCGTCCCGCCGCACTGCTCCCTTTCGCACGCTATTGGGGGCTGCCCCCTTGCATGGGTGAGGCATAAATGCAATTTCGTTGTGTTCAGTGTACACTTGTGTGCTGTGGAGTGCTGTGTCACAATGACAATGGGAGTTGGAGTTTCCCAGTTGGGCTTTCAAATTCAGGTTGTTTGTTCTGTCCACAGCCTGGGGGGGTGGGGTTCGGCTGGCCACACCTAGCCTGAGGGGGGCCTGGCATGTGGGGGCCCTAGGCTGGCGACAGCCTGCGTGGCCCCGTGAGGGGGGCCTGGCATGTGGGGGCCCTAGGCTGGTGACAGCCTGTGTGGCCCCGTGAGGGGGGCCTGGCATGTGGGGGCCCTAGGCTGGCGACAGCCTGTGTGGCCCCGTGAGGGGGGCCTGGCATGTGGGGGCCCTAGGCTGGCGACAGCCTGTGTGGCCCCGTGAGGGGGGCCTGGCATGTGGGGGCCCTAGGCTGGCGACAGCCTGCGTGGCCCCGTGAGGGGGGCCTGGCATGTGGGGGCCCTAGGCTGGCGACAGCCTGCGTGCTACTCTTGGCCCTGTGGTGTATTTGAGCTGAATATGTAATGTTATGTAATAAAGATAAGGACGACAAAAAAAAAAACCCACACCTATCACTCTCACTCTCTCGGTTTCCCCCTCCCTTTCTCTCTCTCTCTCTCTCTCTCTCCACTCTCTGCTCCCGCGGGGGGGGTGGGGGGGGGGGGGGGGGGGGGGGGGGGGGGGGGGGGGGGGGGGGGGGGGGGGGGGGGGGGGGGGTTGTTGGATTATTTTTCGGGGGGGGGGGGGGGGGTCATAAAAAAATGAATATACTGTATAATATACAAATAAATCATGTCGCAGTCATTGGCTGTTCAGCACCCCAGTAGCCCCTGCCCACCCCAGCCTCCCCAGGCCACCCCAGCCTCCCCAGGCCACCCCAGCCTCCCCTGGAAATAAGGGAGGAAATAAGTCATCAGTGTATAGAAATCAATGGCGTTTTTAGATTTTTCCTTATTATATGACCTGCCCACCCTGGCCCCTGCCCATCCCTGCGTTTTTAGATTTTTCCTTATTATATGGCTGTACAAAGGCTCAAGCATCAGTTGATTCATTTCTTTGCTCTAATACGGATACATATGGATACATATAGAAGACACCTTTTCACAGCAATGAAGTACACTCTAACTCTAACTCTCTAACTAACTCTCTCTCTCTCTCTCTCTCTCTCTCTCTCTCTCTCTCTCACCCACCTCTCTCTCGCCCACCTCTCTCTCTGTCTCTCACCCACCTCTCTCTCTCTCTCTCTCACCCACCTCTCTCTCTCTCTCTCACCCACCTCTCTCACTGAGAATGGACATGAAAAGTTATGTAATAAAGGTTGTTTCACAACAAACAACCTCTACCACTCCCCCTCTCCATCTCTCTCTCTCTCTCTCTCTCTGACTTGAATCCGTTTTCCCAAATGCCCCCCCCACCTCTCTTCCCCCCCCTCTTCCTTCTCTCTCCCTCTCCTGTCGTCTCAGGTCTCAATTTCCTGCCTTCTCTCTCTCTCTCTTTACACGACCTACACTACTCTCTCTCTCTCTCCCTCTCTCTCTCTCGCTCTCTTTACACGACCTACACTACTCTCTCTCTCTCTCTTCCTCTCTCTCTCTCTTCCTCTCTCTCTCTCTCTCTCTCTTTACACGACCTACACTACTCTCTCTCTTCCTCTCTTTACACGACATACACTACCCCCCCTCTCTCAAGGCATAGGCTACACTACTCTCTCTCTCTCTCTCCCTCTCTCTCTCTCGCTCCCCCTCTCTCACTGCACTACACTCCTCTCTCTCCATCCCTCTCTCTCTCCTTCAATCTCTCTCCTTCTCCCTCACTGTCTCTTCTCCTTCTCTCTCTCTCTCTCTCTCTCACTACTCTACTCCAGATGTTGCCAAATGAACCCTCCTCAAACCGCCGAAGAAAACGCCCCATGCCAACCCCTGATACGTCTCTCTCTCTCTCTCTCTCTCTCTCTCTCTCTCTCTCTCCCCCATGACGAAAGACACTCACAGCGTGAGTTGTTAGTTTAGTTTGAGTGCGGCTGGACTCGGATGAACACATCACGCGTTTGAGGTGAGCATGAGCAAGACTCCAGTGTTTCAACTTCTACATCATAGCGACTGAGCATCTTTTTTTCTTGTTTTTTGTTGGTGGGGAACACTATACCCCCTTTCCTTACCTCCCCTTTCTCTGTCTTTTCTAGACCACCACCCAGGAATGTGTGTGTTTGTGGCTTAATGCTTGTAGGCTGTTACTATAATCAAAAGACGTGGGTTGAAAAGAGGCGCAGAGGTTATTTTTGGAGGCATGTTTGAGGAGTTTCCCCGGTGGTGTAGCTATCCGAGTGCATAGACTATCGGAGGTAAACTTGGACATAATCTGCAAAAACAACGAAGTTGAATGAAGCGGTTTGTGTGGCTGACGTTTGTAGCCTATTACAATCAAAGACTTATTTTTAGCGTTATTTTTGAGTTGCCATATTTTTTAAGGATCGCATGATGTTTCCCGAATTCTGATTTCTGAGGTAAACTTTGATAGGCGATGTGTTCAAGCAGACCATGCTGTCTTTCTCCCCACCCTTTCTTCTTCTTCTGAAGTTATTCTAACATCGCAAAAAGTTGAGGGTTTGCAGCATTTTGTCAGCATTGGATCCGAATAGGCTAAATTGGTATGTCTGAGGTAAACTTTGATACCGGTAGCCTATGTATGATCTACAAGAACAACTAAATTAATGTTGTTACCATACTCAAAAGACGAGGCGAGATGAGCCTAGGCTACTATGTTTAGTTGGCATGTTTAAGGACTTTCCCACCGTAGTAGCCTCTATCCGAATGCATTTCTGAGGTCAACCTACACACAAGCTGTAACCGACAGAGCGCAGTAGGCTACAGTAGCCTACAGTAAAACATGCAGCTTGAAACCAAATACATTCCAGAAGATGTTAACTTTGATGTCACAAAAGATGTCACGTTTTGAGTATGGAAACATATATTTTGGGAACATCAGTGAGAGTTGTGGACTTTTTTCAGCAGCTGATCTTAGATCTGTTGCCAATTCTGAGGTAGGGGTAGTCTAAGGTTTAAAGAGGAGATATGTGGATAGCTTGTGCGTCCTCTGTTGTTTTTTCCTGAGTTTCTGTCACATCGTGAAATGTGATCAAGTGTTGATGATTGTCTGGCTGTCTTGCCAACAGTTGTTCTAAACGTAGTAGAACAAATGACATAAAGGGTTAAGGGTTAAGGAATAGGCTACCATCTGATATGAACAACTTTTCATTTTCTCTTTTAGGCTGCCACTGTGTTTTTCAAAGGCGACCAAAGCGCTGTCATCCCTGCCACCTACCCTAGGATGTGAATCATTCTCCGAGTTGAAGTGGGATGTAATCACTCAGGGAGAAACTCGTGGAGTTGAACCATTTTTGTCTTTGTCGGAGGGTCAAGCTTTTTGTCATTTTTAAATAAAAGTCGGACCTCTTGTTCCAGAAAACAAGGAATTTGAAACGCTGTTATGTGGGCTATTTCTCCCCTCAACAGCCCCTCACGCCTTTTTGCTGTAAAAGTCGGACTTTCTCGCTCCAGAAAACGTGGAATTCTAAATCATTAAAACACGTTTTTAACTCCGTTACCTCAATATTTGCGCAAGCTTTTTTGCGACGTTTCCAACTGCCCAGTCACAGAGTCATAGGCTTTTCTGAGGAAAAGTTGAACATTGTCTGCCAGAGGAAAGCAGGGATTGAACATTTCGAGCCTTTATGTGGGGCGACTTCGAGTGCATCGGGCTCTTTTTTTGGCACGTGTAGGCTATAGGATTCTTTTTTTGAACGTGTAGGCTATAGGATTATTTTTTGGAATGTTGGGCAAATCAAGAACAGCGCGGGGAGAGATGACAACGTGAGCGCAATAACGGGATACGAGAGAGGCAAGGCGTGCGCGATTGTCACACACAAGGAGGAGGCTTCAGACCTCTGGGACATAGCAGCGAGGGAGGGACAGGGAGTCTACCCCTCTCTCTCTCTCTCTCTCTCTCTCTCGCACACGCTTCGTACAGGCGATGAGCACTGCAAGCTGACACAAGGTTATTTGTCATTCACCACATTCCCTATTAGACTCTCTCTCTCTCTCTCTCTCTCTCTCTCTCTCTCTCTCTCTCTCTCGGTCTCTCTCCTTCGCTCTCGCTGTCTCTGCCTACTACAACAGTGAGCAGGAGCAGACTGACTGGCCGACATCATTTGTTCTTCTGAGGATTTGACATTTTTCTGTCTGGTGACTAGTGAGTAACTAAAGGCAGAGCTCGTGGTTTGGAACGTTAAAGGAAGAGGCGGCAACAAGCAGCCACGAGACGTGAGACGCTTTCTGCTCTTTGCTGTCGCTTGTTGCTATACACACCTTCGACACACACACACACACACACACACACACACACACACACACACACACACACACACACACACACACACACACACACACACACACACACACACACACACACACACACACACACACACCATGTCGCGACTTACAACAAACATGAGGAGGATACACGCGCGACCACCGTGGCGGGAATGGACGTTCTTTTGCTGCCTCCTGCGCGTTCTGTTGCTGGCTGGATTCAGCGCACGAGACGGAACGCTCGCGGCGGCGATGAAGTTGACACTCGCGGCGGATGCTAGCTTCTTGCTGCCGAACGGTAAGACCGTAAGTCGCCAGACAAGACAGTCGCCACATGTGTTTGTATGTGCGTGTGTGACGTGATGAATACAGTGACAGCAACAATCACCACACGTGTATGCGCAGTTTAATGTCCAAACACACTGTGCGTGTGTGCGTGCGTGCGTGCGTGTCGTTTTATGCCCAAAGCAGCAACTGCAGTGTGTGTGTGTGTGTGTGTGTGTGTGTGTGTGTGTGTGTGTGTGTGTGTGTGTTTGTGTGTGTGTGTGTGTGTGAGAGAGAGATTTTGTGTGTGTGAGATATTGTGTGATTGGATATCTCTCTATGTGTGTGCTGTTTTATGTCCAAACCAGTCAGTGCAGCGTGTGCGCGCGTGTGTGTATGTGTGTGTGTGCGCGCGCAGGGGTGTCATTCCGGCGGGTAAAGCGTGATGTGTCACCAGGGCCCCAAGTATATTAGGTACTCAGTCCGATTTAGGAAGATGGTGGGGTGGTCCATTGGGGATGATTGTATTAAGGGCCCAAAATATGCTGCTATGCCCCTGTGTGTGTGTGTGTGTGTGTGTGTGTGTGTGTGTGTGTGTGTGTGTGTGTGTGTGTGTGTGTGTGTGTGTGTGTGTGAGGGAGACACACACACAGAGATTGTGTTGAGTGGATATGTGTGTTCGCCACTGAAGTCTCTCTCTGTGTGTCTGTGTGTGTGTGTGTGTGTGTGTGTGTGTGTGTGTGTGTGTGTGTGTGTGTGTGTGTGTGTGTGTGTGTGTGTGTGTGTGTGTCTCACCGCAAGGGCAACGTTAGCTGTAAGCGATAGTGATGTGTGTGTGTGTGTGTGTGTGTGTGTGTGTGTGTGGTAATATCTTTGCCACCTAGACTGTGTGTGTGTGTTTGTTGACCTAAATTTCATATTTTTAGTGTCTTACACATCACACACACACCACATCAATACGCATAGACACACACACACACACACACAGTGGAGGAAGCGTGCAGGTCAGGACTGGGTCACACACAGACAGACACACACACACACACACACACACACACACACACACACACACACACACACACACACACACACACACACTGTCTATCTGTACATCTGAAACACACACACACACACACACACACACACACACACACACACACACACACACACACACACACACACACATTGTGTCTATGAACATCTGAAACACACACACACACACGCACACACGCACACACACACAGACACACACACACACACACACACACACACACACACACACACACACACACACACACACACAAATGTCTGACACACACACACACACACACACACACACACACACACACACACACACACACACACACACACACACACACACACACACACACACACACACAAATGTCTGACATACACACACACACATAAGCACATCCACACACACACACACACACACAAATGTCTGACACACACACACACACACACACACACAAATGTCTGATATACACACACACACACACACACACACACACACACAAATGTCTGACACACACACACACACATAAGCACATCCACACACAGACCTTCAGGTGTGTATAAATAGAACACCTGCCCGCCTGCCGTGTGTGTGTGCTGTTGCGCGGCAACCTCAAAGACTTCACACACACACACACACACACACACACACACACACACACACACACACACACACACACACACATACACACGACTTGTCAAAGATATATCTGTGTGTACATGTCTGTGTTTGTGCGTGCGCATGTATGTGTATCCAAGATATAAGCAGAAGGCAGCTCCCTATTCGTGTGTGTGTGTTGTGTGTGTGCGTGTATATATGTGTGTGTGTGTGTGTGTGTTTTTTTTGTGTGTACGTTTGTGTGTGCGTGTGTGTTGTGCGTGTGTTGTGTGTATGTGTGTGTGTGCGTGTATATGTGTGTGTGTGTGTGTGTGTATGTTTGTGTGTATGTGAGTATGTGTGTGTGTGTGTATGTGGGCACGCGTGTGTGTGCGTTTGTGCCTGTGTGTGTGTGCGCGCAGGTAGCCTATTTCTCAAGCGTGTCAGGATCTGGCTAGCCTGCTCGACTGACCTGCTTTGTGTATGTGTGTGTGTGTGTCTGTGCTTGTGTGTGTGCATGTGTTTGTGTGTTTGAGAGAGAGATAGAGAAACAGAAAGAGAGAAACAGAGAGAGAGAGAGAGAGAGAGAGTCTAGGTGTTTGTGTTATTTTTGTGTCGCGTGACTGTTTTATATGTATGGAATATGTGTGTGTGTGTGTGTGTAACAGCAGTTCTTAAGGTATGAATTGGTGTGTATTTACAATGTATTTCATGTTTTTCTCACTGGTCATTTTTTTATCCTGGTCTTCTAGCACAGTGTTTCTCAACAGGGGTGCCGGGGCACCCTGGGGGTGCCGCGGAAACGTGGCTGATAAATAAATTATGTAATATAATACATATTTGTCTAAATTTCAAAGTCTATGCTAGTCAGTGGAATCTTTCATCTGCCATTTACGCACAATAAAGTAAATGTAGGTCGCCCCAGTCAGCTGCAACTTCGAACGTAGGTCGTGTGAAGTCTCCAAATGTGTTACTTTTCTAAGCTTGTGTGGTATCGGATGCGATGCCATGTTACGGCTTGTTGGTTTGGGGTGCCTTGAAATTTTTCATGAATTGAAAGGGTGCCTCGCCTAAAAAAGGTTGAGAAACACTGTTCTAGCATCCCCACATTACAGCGATGTAATTGCCCGAGGGCCCTAATCAAAACCTGGAGCGAAGTAACAAAACAGATTTAAGCGCACACACACACACACACACACACACACACACACACACACACACACACACACACACACACACACACACACACACACACACACACAGACTTAGTACTCATTTAAATTTCACAGATTCCATCCTAGTGTAATGTGCCTGCACATATTCTGCTGCATTTGAGTGTGGGCTGTTGCACTCAGTGTTGCCAGGTCGGGTGGGTGTGCGCCCAATTGGGCTACTTGGGACAAGCGTCTGCGGGTAAAAACTGGAAAAATGGGCCATTTGGCGTTTCTTTTTTTTTTTTCAGCCGTTCTGGGCCCATAGAAGTCAATGTAATTTGGGCGGAATTTAGCGCATTTTGGCGTTTTTTTGAGAGCATTTTGGGCGGGATTTGGACAGACACATCTGGCAACCCTGGTTGCACTGACCTCATGTTGCTGTGTGTGATGGTGTATGTGGGCAGACTGTAAAGCACATTTCAAATGTACACGTCCAATAAAATGACTCAGCGGGCCAGATTTGACCCCCAGGCCTGAGTTTGACATCGCTGCTCTAAGAAAAAATCGTAATTAATATGTTTGTTAACTTTTGAGTTAACTCATTGATGCCTGAGACACCTGCAAAAAACGCCTGCTGAATGCCTAAGCCCTTTTTGGGAAAGTTGCCCTCGGACTGTAAAACACTAAATATCTTAGCCTCTGATGCACATAAAACATCAAATAAGTTGCATTTCAATAGTTCACTCTCTGAAATTTGGATTAAGCATGTATACATACATCTTCGTTCTCGCTGGAGAACGGACTCTCGCAGCAGAGTGGCTGTCCACGCGGCGTATTGGGCAAGATCGCTGACCATGGTGCTGAAGTACTGCTACAGCCGAGAAATGTCTAGGCGGCAAACATTCTCGAGCTCGGGAGTACGTGGCGCCACTGAGAGCTCGGGCAGTATCTGCACCGACAGATGTGTGTGAAATCTGACCAGACACCCCCCGGTGGATGGCGGTTGGAGTGAGGTGAACTGGAAGAATCATCTTGCATTAGAATGTGTGCATTCAGCTGTAGCACACATTTTTATTACAAAAGCTAAAATCTCAAGAGCCTGAATGCAGCGTATATGTAGCCAGGCCGTGCCACCCTAGGGACGCCATCATTAGCAAACCAAGTCAGGTCATTTGCGAAATGTTAATTGTTATGCTCTTGGTCAGACCAAGTCTCGAAGAGATTTGAAAGTCGATGATAATCAGGCTAGCGTACATGTGTCTCCAGGCATCAAAGGGTAAACAACACATACGAGTCATCAGGCTAAAATCAGCAGCTTTGTTACTGTCCAGAGGGAGTGTGGAGAGAAGATCCTCACTTAACATCACCAAATTACCCGGGGAACTACCCTCTGACCCAGGAGTGGAATTCATATTTTTATTGGTTAATTAATACTGTTAATTAAATCTGTTAATATGTTGTTGTTTGGTCTCTAGATCAGAGTGAGTGTGGGGAGTAGATCCTCATTTAACATCACCAAAATACATTAATACTGTTAATTAAATCTGTTAATATGTTGTTGTTTGGTCTCTAGATCAGAGTGAGTGAGAAGATCATGATTTAACAACCAGGGGAACTACCCTCTGACTCAGGAGTGAAATTCATATTTTCATTGGTTAATTAAATCTGTTAATTAAATCTGTTAATATGTTTGTGTTTGGTCTCAAGATCAGAGTGATTGTGGAGAGAAGATCATGATTTAACAACAAGGGGCATTAGCCTTTACGTCAGGAGTGGAATTCATACGTTTATTGTCTGTTAATTAAATCTGTGAATATGTTTTGTTCTCTAGATCAGAGTGAGTGTGGTGAGAAGATCCTCATTTCCCACCCGGGGTATCTCACGTCCCCTAACTATCCCGCTAACTACCCCCTGAGCCAGCAGTGCCACTGGCTCCTCCAGGCCCCCAGTGCAGACCAGCGCCTGCTCATCAACTTCAACCCCCACTTCGACCTGGAGGACCGCGAGTGCAAGTAAGAACTCACATGATACTACATTCGATTCTAGAAGCCAAGTAAGAACTCACATGATACTACATTCGATTCTAGAATGCCATTCTAGAATTCTAGAAGCCATTTTTGTAGTTCAATAGCCACGTCTTATAATGGGTTTTTCAATGGGAGAAAGAACTACACACTAGGCTAATCGGAAGAGGCCATTTTT
>NW_026945625.1:15000-20000 GCF_034702125.1 Engraulis encrasicolus | reverse complement strand
TTGAAATAATGTCACAAATATAGCCTACTCCTAGCTTGTCTTGGAAAAGTAGAAATCCCCTTGAGGACCACCTGAGCTCTGTCACGGACCACTAGTGGTCCCCGGACCACACTTTGAGAATCACTGCACTATAGTGAATCAATGAACAATATTCAAGAGACACCGCACACTGCTTACTTTTGTTTACTTTATTTCGCCCAATGCGTCAGCAGGTTCGCTCTATGAGCGCTCTTGAATTTTGTTCATTGGTTCACCTTCTCCTGCCTCACACCTGCACCTGCATTGCTGAGGGCTTGTGCACAAGGACTCTCTTGTACTTTGACCAAACTATAGTGACTTGAAATTGAATTGAGTTTCACAAATATACAGTTTATCATTTTACACCAAATTTGACGAAGACAAATAGACGAAAACTGGCAACACGTAAAGTAGACGTTGGGGCATATGGTGCATTCATTCTTCTGAAGTTATCTAGTTGCGAAGTGGTATTTACAAGTGTGTTGCGTTCATGTGCTGTTTTGATGTTGTTTACAAATTAAAGATGGCGAACCAGAGTGAGACTTTTTACTAAAACGATTATAGACTGTTGTTCATCAGCTACAGCAAGCAAATTAATTAGGAAGTCAAAGGTAAAAATTCTGTATATTTTCTGACACTGTCATTTACCATGACTGTCTAAACATACTGAATGCCGGTTTTTGAGTATTTCAACTTAGTGGTTGCCATGGCGAGAGTAGAGCCAGCGGTTGTGTGCGCCATCATCTCGTAAACTCGTTTCTTAAAATTTTCTACGAGTTGTCCAGTGGTAAATACCAGAAGCGGTGGCGTTCATGTGTGCTTCGAATGCCGGCGTTTGGTATTTACGATAATTACAAGACCACATGAACGCACTAATATTGGGCAACAAGTAGACGTAGCCACGGCAGGGGCATATTGAGAAATCTGGCAACAAGTAGACGTAGCCACGGCAGGGGCATATTGAGAAAACTGGCAACAAGTACAAGTAAACCCGGGGGCATATTGAGAAAACTGGCAACAAGTATAAGTAAACCCGGGGGCATATTGAGAAAACTGGCAACAAGTAGACGTAGCCACGGGGGGCATATTGAGAAAACTGGCAACAAGTACAAGTAAACCCGGGGGCATATTGAGAAAACTGGTCACACCTAAAGCAGACGGGGGGCATATTGAGAAATTTGGCAACACGTACAAGTAGACGCGGAGGTATATGGAGAAAACTGACAAAAAGTAGACATATTGAGTTAATCGTAAATTCTAATGGTAATCTGGTGACACCGGATGACATCTGCCCATTCTCTCTCTCTCTCTCTCTCTCTCTCTCTCTCTCTCTCTCTCTCTCTCTCTGTGGCAATTTTAATCAGCAGAAGGAACAGGATGAGGTAATGCAGATTGTAGTGCAGCCAATGTGTTTTCGGGGCCT
This sequence comes from Engraulis encrasicolus, assembly GCF_034702125.1. NCBI lineage: Eukaryota > Metazoa > Chordata > Actinopteri > Clupeiformes > Engraulidae > Engraulis > Engraulis encrasicolus. Next base: position 18,559 of record NW_026945625.1, on the reverse strand, counting down.
GGTTAAATCTAGGATTCACATTGATTTTTTTTAAGCACATGTCTGATATTGACACTTTGGTTGGTAAGTGGTGAAGCACTTTGCTCGGTCAGGGGTGAGGAGTTGACCTTTTCTGGGGTGTTTTAGCCTAATATTTAGGTTTGTTTTTTCTTTACATGGTTTGATTGTGTAGTATGTGTAAATGGGATATTTTTCTGATTGTTAAAATAAGCCGCTTTCTTCTTTCCCTCTACCTTCTCTCTCTCTCTCCTGCCCTTTCTCTCTGTCTCCTTCTCTCTCTCTCTCTCTCTCTCCTGCCCTTTCTCTCTGTCTCCTTCTCTCTCTCTCTCTCTCTCTCTCTCTCTCTCTCTCTCTCTCTCTCTCTCTCTCTCTCTCTCTCCGTCCACAACAGCGCACCACACTGACTGCTCCTCCAACTTGACGGGCCCCAGTGGCGTGATCCGCTCGCCCGGGTACCCAGACAAGTACCCCAACAACCTGGCCTGCACCTACACCGTGACCGCCCCCTCAGGAGAGGAGATACAGGTAGATACACTGCAGCCTGCACCTACACCGTCACCGCCCCCTCAGGAGAGGAGATACAGGTAGATACACTGCACCTACACCGTCACCGCCCCCTCAGGTAGATACACTGCAGCCTGGCCTGCACCTACACCGTCACCGCCCCCTCAGGAGATACAGGTAGATACACTGCAGCCTGCACCTACACCGTCACCGCCCCCTCAGGAGAGGAGATACAGGTAGATACACTGCAGCCTGGCCTGCACCTACACCGTCACCGCCCCCTCAGGTAGATACACTGCAGCCTGGCCTGCACCTACACCGTCACCGCCCCCTCAGGTAGATACACTGCAGCCTGCACCTACACCGTGATGGCCCCGCCCCCTACAGGTAGATACACTGCAGCCTGGCCTGCACCTACACCGTCACCGCCCCCTCAGGAGAGGAGAGGAGATACACTGCAGCCTGGTCTGCACCTACACCGTCACCGCCCCCTCAGGTAGATACACTGCAGCCTGCACCTACACCGTCACCGCCCCCTCAGGTAGATACACTGCAGCCTGCACCTACACCGTCACCGCCCCCTCAGGAGAGGAGATACAGGTAGATACACTGCACCTACACCGTCACCAAGAGGAGATACAGGTAGATACACTGCAGCCTGCACCTACACCGTGATAGCCCCGTCAGGAGAGGAGATACAGGTAGGTAGATACACTGCAGCCTGTCCTGCATGGTCACCGCCCCCTCAGGAGATACACTGCACCTACACCGTCACCGCCCCCTCAGGAGATACAGGTAGATAGATACACTGCAGGGCAGAGGCTCCCAACCTGCACCGTCACCGCCCCCTCAGGAGAGGAGATACAGGTAGATACACTGCAGCCTGCACCTACACCGTCACCGCCCCCTCAGGTAGATACACTGCAGCCTGCACCTACACCGTCACCGCCCCCTCAGGAGATACAGGTAGATACACTGCAGGGCAGAGGCTCCCAACATGTGGGCCGGGGCCCAATGGTGGGCCCTGAAGGTATATCAAGTGGGCCTTGAAATAATTTTCCAAATATACTATAATAATCATATTTTGTTGTGTGTTACTGTTGATGTGTTTGAGTTTTATTCTGAATTGGGTCAGAGGTGGGCACAGAACATTTTTGACAATTTCGAGTGGGTCCCAAGTTGGAAAAGGTTGGGAACCCCTGCTGTAGGGTTTACATGGCACCTTCACGAGAGAAGATACAGTACATACACTGCAGGGTTTACATTGCAGAACCGCCATCGCCCCTTCAGGAGTGGAGATACAGGTAGATACTCTAGGGTTTACATTGCAGAACTGTTACACACCTTCAGGAGAGGAGATATATATCTCTAAATCCCCAAAAAAATTATTCCGTATTTCAAGGGGCTTGTGGGGGGCCAGAGCGCTGCCGTCCAAGGGCCGCATCTGGCCCCAGGGCCGCCATTTGAATAGTCCTTTACATTGCACCTTCAGGAGACGAGATACAGGTATATATACTGGAGGGTTTACATTGCAGAACTGTTATACACTTTCAGATAGGAGATACAGGTATACAGTATATATATACTGGAGGGGCGTTATGTGATTAGCTGAATAAAACATGTCAGTGCAGCGTCTATAGCGAATAAAATGAATTAATGGCGAAACTTCTTCATCCACCCCAGCTACCTGGATCGCGTAGGTAGCGCCTGATGTACATTGCCCTTTCAGGAGAGGAGATACAGGTAGATACGTATACTGGAGGGTTTACATTGCACAACTGTTACACGTACAACTCTCAAGACAATGGACAAATGTTCTGTAGCACTCTCAAGACAATGGGTCAATATTCTATAGAACTTTCAAGACAATAGCCACTTTTACACAGAAACCGTGCTAGATTCTAGGCTTCATGAATCTTCATGAAGGTTGATGGAAAGTTGCCAGAACTTGTTTGTCACGTCTTTACATGACTAGGTTCTTCACCTGGGCCGTAGGTGGAGGGAGCAGCCACTGAGAGTAGCCTCGAGAACACAGAGTCTTTCACACCATGGTTAATGACACGAGCAAAAGAGTCATCACAACGATGACAGTAGCGTATTATGTGCACTCAAGTGGCAAGGCAAGTTGTCTTGTGAATTGGAGGCTTTTGGATATGGAGGTTAGACTGTAGACTTCGAAGTAACTGTAGCCTATTCCCAACGTTTAGCCAAAGTGCAAAGCTTGCGAACCAGGGAGAAAATTAATAGCCTGACGTCCCGTCTCCCAAAAACTCATTTCGGTGAAATAAGATGTTTATCATCATGTTTATCATCATTTTACAGCATGCACACTCTTCCTCTCTATGTGAAATCTAATGAAAGTACCACGCTCCTCTTGTCTGCATGTTTCACCATGAAGACTCGAGAGGCGAAATGAACAATATTGACATTTATTGAACGATTAGACAAGGAGTTGTATCGTGTACGATGTGTGGATCTCTTAGGCGCAGGCTCCCGTCTTCTTGTAGAATTCCGTGGCTGGAGCGCATATCGGAGATGGAGGCGGGCGTCGACAGGAACCAGGGGGACAGGATTTGCCTGGTTAGCTTCACCGATTAACAAGTCAAAATTTTCACACTTCCGACATCCACTTCGCTCATGATGATTGGTGGGTGCGCGAGTTTAGTGTTGGGTACACAGACCTTGGTTGGGCACCTCCATGCATCCAATGGCCGTCTTCCATATAGCTTTCTGGTCGGTCATTAACGTGGAACGTAATTGGCAGAGTAAACTGTCGGCGGAAAGAACTCCATTTTGGAAGCTGAAAAAAAATCGTTCAATTTTGGCTGAATTCACTAGCCTAGCATTTCCCATTGAAATGACTGGAGGCGGGACTTATTCACTCTCTCCAGTTCTTATTCTACCTCCATGACAGGAACCCACTGGTGACAGTGGACGGAGGGGTGGAGTGGAGGAGTAGTCAAAGTTGGCTCACGTCAGAAAACAGAGAATGGAATGAACGACAGCTTTTTAAAAAGACACGAAGACGAGTAGTAGTGACGTAAAGAGGGAATCC
>NW_026945625.1:10000-12500 GCF_034702125.1 Engraulis encrasicolus | reverse complement strand
CTCCTTCTCTCATCCCCTCTCTCTCTCATCCCCTCTCTCTCTCCCTCTCTCCCTCTCATCCCCCTCCTCTTTCTCTCTCTCATTCTCATTCCCCTCTCTCCTTCTCTCTTTGTAAAGTGATGAAAGATGCTTCGTTGTTTTTCATAGTTATGACATCTGAGCACCTTTACTGTTTGAGACTGTGACAGTGTGTCTGTGTGTGTGTGTGTGTGTGTGTGTGTGTGTGACAATGTGTGTGTGTGTGTGTGTGTGTGTGTGTGTGTGTGTGTGTGTGTGTGTGTGTGTGTGTGTGTGTGTGTGTGTGTGTGTGACAGTGTGTGAGTGTGTGTGTGTGTGTGTGTGTGTGTGTGTGTGTGTGTGTGTGTGTGTGTGTGTGTGTGTGTGTGTGTGTGTGTGTGTGTGTGTGTGAAAGTGTGTGAGTGTGTGCGTGTGTATGTGACAGTGTGTGTGTGTGTGTGACAGTGTGTCTGTGTGTGCCTGTGTGTGCGTGTGCGTGTGTGTGTGTGTGTGTGTGTGTGTGTGTGTGTGTGTGTGTGTGTGTGTGCGTGCGTGTGCGTGTGTGTGCACATGTGTGTTTATGTGTGTTTGTGTGTGTGTTTGTGTGTGGCAGGTTTATTTTGGGAAGCAGGTGAACACTTCATAGACAGATTGAGAACATTTGAGATGGTGTGTGTGTGTGTCTGTGTGTGTGTGTGTGTCTGTGTGGAATATCATAGAATAAAATAGGACAGAATAAAATAAAATACCAAAAGCAAGTCTCAAGACCTTCCAATCAAGTCACAAGTCACCGATTACGTAAGATACATTTGACCTAGTCATGTCCAAGTCCTACCACAGCCAAGTCCAAGTCCAATCTTTTCTTTTTTTTTCCAAGTCTAATTTTTCCCCAAGTCGTTGCACAAGTCACCATGTATTCTATGCACAATATTGACAACTACTTTTGGTCATCACTTCATTACCTCATAAAGTTCATTACACACTGTTGTGCGTGTCCCACTTTGACAGTCACATCCTTAAAGTGATACTGTCCCATTTTTGGAAATAAGTTTATTTTACACCCCCCCCTTGAGTTAAATAATAGGGTTTTACCATTCTCCTGTACTTTCAACCGTTCCCTTGATATGGCAGTGTAAATTTTACTTCCAAGCTAGCAGTTAACATTGAGTCCTATGAGACCAGTTAGCCGCTAGCATGAAGGTAAAATTTGTACTGCCGTACTCAGAGAACGGTTGACAATACAGGAGAAAGGTAGAACCCAATCACTTAACTCAAGGAGAGGTGTAATATAAGCTTATTTCCCTTTAACAAAAACACGTGGCCTATTGCTACTGGATAAAAACACGTGGCCTATTGCTACTGGCTAAGGGCAAATCATTTCATTGTTTTCTAGGGTTCTCTGTTTTTTTTTTCATATAACATGTTCACGTACAAAAAATGGAATAGTTATTAGTAGTATTTTCTCCCATTGAAACCCATTATAAGACGCGGCTATTGAACTACAAAAATGGTCTCTTCAGGTACTGTAGCCTAATGTGTAGTCTTTTCTCCCATTGAAACCCATTATAAAACACAGTATTGAACTACAAAAATGGCTTCTATTAAGGACCTGCTTGTTGTTTGTGTGTCTGCAGTGGGCATGTTCCTGGGTCGTTTCTGCGGCGACAGTAACCCGGGGCGACTCATCTCCCATACCGGCATCCTGACCATCACCATGACAACGGACACGGCCATCTCCAAAGAAGGCTTCGAGGCACAATACACCATCAGGAAGAGGAGACACACAGGTGTGTGTGTGTGTGTGTGTGTGTGTGTGTGTGTGTGTGTGTGTGTGTGTGTGTGTGTGTGTGTGTGTGTGTGTGCGTGTGCGTGTGTTTGTGTGTTTGTGTGTGTGTGTGTGAGTGTGTGTGTGTTTGTGTGTTTGTGTGTGTGTGTGTGTGTGTGTGTGTGTGTCTGTGTGTGTGTTGTTATTACATTACATTCCTTACAATCATGAATGCTTCCCACCACCATCAAATTCTAAGTATTCATTATGACTGGAAAATTTGCACTTTTCATACATGAAAAGGGGGATCTTTTCCATGGTCCGCCATTTTGAATTTCCAGAAATAGCCATTTTTAGCTGCACAAATGACTGTACTTGGGCCATACTAGAAAATATTAGTTTGGCAATAGGCAGCCCAGTTTCAATGAGCAACATACAGTAGTTGCAGTACCTTTTTAGACCTTTTCCTGCAAAGTGTCCCTTTAGGTAAATTAGAGTACACACACATACACATCATGTCAAGAGTTTGGTCTGGGACTAGGGCAGCTAAAGCATTAGTCTAGTAGATATTCACAAAAGAGGAGAGTCTTTACTTGCTTGTTTTAATATGTAATAATGTCTCTGTGTGACAAAAAGAGAAAGTGTATTTGTATATGGCCTCTTCAGGTAGTGTGTAGTCTTTTCTCCCATTGAAACCCATTATAAGACATGGCTAATGAACTACAAACATGGCCTCTT
>NW_026945624.1:15000-44534 GCF_034702125.1 Engraulis encrasicolus | reverse complement strand
AAAAGAGGATGAAGACAGTGAGGAGAGGAGAGGAGAGGTGAGGAGAGGAGAGGAGATAAGAGGGGAGAGGAGAGGAGAGGAGAGGAGAGGAGGAGAGAGAGAGGAGAGGAGAGGAGAGGAGAGCAGAGGAGAGGAGAGGAGGAGAGAGAGATGGAGAGAGGAGAGGAGAGGAGGAGAGAGGAGAGGAGAGGAGAGGAGAGGAGAGGAGAGGAGGGCTGCATCCATCAGGGCAGCGAGCTGTTTTTCAATACTCCATTTTCCATAATATTCAGGCCAGGCAGTTCTATTTGGCCTGAGGTGAGAGAGAGAGAGAGAGAGAGAGAGAGAGAGAGAGAGAGAGAGAGAGAGAGAGAGAGATAGAGAGGGAGAGAGAGAAGTAGAGAGAGAGAGAGAGGAGGAGAGAGAGAGAGAGAGAGAGAGAGAGAGAGAGAGAGAGAGAGAGACAGAGAGAATTCACTATACACCACCAATAAAACCCACAATGGAATGTGCATGCAAGAGAAAAAAAAACAGCTTCCATTTTGTACGCTTCAACAGGAATGTTTTGTCTTCACCCCATTCCACTGTATTGATTGTTGAAGGGCCTTTGCTAGAAAAGCAACAAGGACAGCTTTTATTTTGAACTGTTGAATTACTGGCCCTGAGGCCTGCATGGCTATGTGCGTAACACTTCAATTTCACTTTCACTGCTATGATGCATGCGCATAGTTAAGAGTCAGCTGAAGACCCACCAAGCAAGTCAACTATAGCAGTGTAGTGTGAAGAGTATACTGCATGTACCCTGAAAAGGGGGTCATCTACTCTGTTCTATTCCTCTACCGGGGAACATAGGACCCTTTTTTTCAAAAAAGGGTTCTATGTTCCCCACTACTTCAAAGTAGGCAGCTGCCACATGGTAAAGTGCTGGTTGCTGTTGCAACTGTGTCAGGTTAGGTTTAGGGATAGTTTTGGTCAGGGCACAAATTGAAACACTTCAATTTCACTTTCACTGCTATGATGCTGCATACGCATAGTGAAGAGTCAGCCGAAGACCCACCAAGCAAGTCAACTATAGCAGTGTAGTGTGAAGTGTATACTGCATGTTCCCTGAAAAGGTGACTAGGTGTCGGCAGTATGGTCAAAAATGTGTAGCCCAGGCCCTACCGTGACGCTCACGGTTGTGCACTCGTCTGCTAGGCGACTGACCCGGGTTCGGTTCCGGCCGGGTCCTTTGTCGACCCTTCCCCGTCTCTCTCTCCCCACTCACTTCCTGTCACTCCTTCACTGTCCTTTCATACAAAAAAAATTGAAAAAGACCCAAAAAATGTCTTTAAAAATGTGTAGCCCGGTATAATTTGGGGTTTTAACTGGTGGACCAAGGTCCGAGCATGGACCCCAACGCCATCCCATACGGACCCGGACTTTTATTGACAAATGAAGAGGATTTGCCTCAAAAGACCATTACAATATGCATCTGCCATGAGTTGCACCCCTATTTCGTCTACTGCATTGCTAATGAACTAGGAATGTGAAGTTAGGCTACTTTAGATTTGCTCAGACTTTGTTTCAGGATAATGGTTCAATAGTTGGATTAATGCTGATTGGCATCTGTGTAAACCCCTCTGCAGCATTTTTTATAGACAGAATAAATGCACCATGCCAATACAAATCTTCCGATACAAAACTCAAACCCATTTTTTTTTTTTTTACAATATCGAGCGACTGACTGCGCTGTTAGTTATCCCTTCACTCCCTCGCACATATTAACTGAACCGACCTCCCACCACCACCTATCAGCATAAATACCTTTGACCAAATCCCCATGACATTAATGACAACTGCGGGTGGGCAGAGAAGCGTTTCATAGCCATTATGCTGCTGACCTGCTGGGAGAACACGCAAAGCTTGCAGCAGGCGAGCAATAGGTAATTTACACACACACACACACACACACACACACACACACACACACACACACACACACACACACACACACACACACACACACACACACACACACACACACACACACACACACACACACACACACACTCCACAGGCACAAGCTAATTTATTCAGTCTCTGAGATAAATCAGTGTACATGACAAAATGATCCCATTCTGGTTTGGTTCACTTGACCCCCCGGCCCAGGCCAATCAATTCCCTTTATGGGCCACTGGAAACAGAAGCAAGGGAAGCAGAGGAGGGGAGGACAGTCCAGGGAGACAGATCATATTGGTTGCCAATATCACCACACGAAGAAGACAAATTCCTCCACATTTGATTTCTTTTTTTCCCTCTATATTCCTTTGTGCATGTGTGTTTCAGAGAGAGAGAGAGAGAGAGAGAGGGGAGAGTGCTGAGGCACATGTGTGTATATCCCAAGACACACAGGCAGATATGTAAATGTAAATAGGACAGGTGTCTCATTGACTAGACATTCAGCTAGAGCAGTGGTTCTTAACCTGGGGTGCGGGCACCTCCTGGGGTGCACCAGAGATTCCAGGGGGTGCACGGAATTTTGTTTGTGTAGAGGCTGTGACCAAAATTATACTTACAAACATTATAATTAGGCCAAATTAAATCCAAATTAAACAAGTTTTGGTTCCCATTTAAAGTCATTCAGGTACTGATTCATGTCTCAAGCGAGAGTCATTGTAATCACTCATTTATCATTTTTTAGTACATGTATACACGTGTAGAAGTTTGTGTTGGGGGTGCGCAGCTTGTCTTCGGCACAGGTAAGGGGGTGCGCTATAAGGCTAAGAACCACTGGGCTAGAGGATGTAAGACGGTAACACTTTATAATAAGTACCCCTTTTTAGGCATTACTTAAGGGTTAGTTAAGCCTTATTTTACCATTAGTTAACCCTTAGTGAATCACGAGTTAATCATTATGTAAGCATTATTTCTCATTTCCTAACTATTATCTACTACCGTTAGTAAATGGTTAGTGTGTGCTGATGTAACGGTTCGCTAAACAAAGTTAAACCTTAGTTAAGCCTTATTTTTAACATTAATTAACCCTTAGTGAATCACGAGTAAGTCGTTATGTATGTGTTATTTCATCATAAGCAATGCTTATCAAGTCATTTGTTAACGTTTTGGAAAGCATGGAAAGGTTTTCACTTTAAAAGTTCCCCAGATATGCGCAAGTATTGAGTTGTAACTTCTTGTTAATGCATAAGCAATGCCTAACAAATCATTTGTTAACGTTTTGTAAAGCATGGAAAGGTTTTCACTTTAGATCAGTTCCCCAGATATACTTAAGTAATGAGTTGTAACTCCTTGATAATGCATAAGCAATGCTTAACAAGTCATGTGTTAACGTTTTGGAAAGCATGGAAAGGTTTTCACTTTAAAAGTTCCCCAGATATGCGCAAGTAGTGAGTTGTTACTTCTTGTTAATGCATAAGCAATGCCTAACAAATCATTTGTTAACGTTTTGTAAAGCATGGAAAGGTTTTCACTTTAGATCAGTTCCCCAGATATACTTAAGTAATGAGTTGTAACTCCTTGATAATGCATAAGCAATGCTTATCGAGTCATTTGTTAATGTTTTGGATAGCATGGAAAGATTTTCACTGAAAAAGTTCCCCAGATTTGCGTTAGTACTACTGCGTTGAAACTTCTCGATAATGCATAAGCAATGCTTATCAAGTCATTTGTTAACGTTTTGGAAAGCATGGAAAATGTGTTCACTTTATATCAGTTCCCCAGATATACTTAAGTAATGGGTTATACATCCTTGATAGTGCATAAGCAATGCTTATCAAGTCATTCGTTAATGTGTTGTAAAGCCATAACAGGTTTTCACTTTAGATCAGTTCCCCAGATAACCTTAATTAATGAGTTGTAACTCCTTGATAATGCATAAGCAATGCTTAATAAGTCATTTGTTAACGTTTTTGGAAAGCATGGAAAGGTTTTCACTTTAGATCAGTTCCCCAGATATACTTAAGTAATGGGTTATACATCCTTGATAGTGCATAAGCAATGCTTATCAAGTCATTTGTTAATGTTTTGGAAAGTATGGAAAGGTTTTTTCCACTTAAAAAGTTCCCCAGATATGCGTTACTAATGCGTTGAAACTTCTTGGTAATGCATAAGCAATGCTTATCAAGTCATTCGTTAATGTGTTGTAAAGCCATAACAGGTTTTCACTTTAGATAAGTTCTCCAGATATACTTAAGTAACTGGTTATAAATCATTGATAATGCATAAGCCATGCTTATCAAGTCATTTGTTAATGTTTTGGAAAGCATGGTGAGATTTCCACTTAAAAAGTTCCCCAGATATGCGTTAGTAATGAGTTGTGACTTCTTGGTAATGCATAAGCAATGCTTATCAAGTCATTTGTTAACGTTATGGAAAGCATGGAAAGGTTTTCACTTTAGATCAGTTCCCCAGATATACTTAAATAATGGGTTATACATCCTTGATAGTGCACAAGCAATGCTTATCAAGTCATTTGTTAATGTTTTGGAAAGTATGGATAGGTTTTCACTTAAAAAGTTCCCCAGATATGCGTTATTATTGCGTTGAAACTTCTTGGTAATGCATAAGCAATGCTTATCAAGTCATTCGTTAATGTGTTGTAAAGCCATAACAGGTTTTCACTTTAGATCAGTTCCCCAGATATACTTAAGTAATGGTTCGTAATTCCTTGATAATGCATAAGCAACGCTTAACAAGTCATTTGTTAGTGTCCAGAAACATCCATGAGGGGCAGTCAGATGAGCCTCAACTTAGGCCTAGGCCTACTGTTTGCCATGCTACCAGTCATCACACACTAACCATTACAAAAGGGTTAAATAGGACTTCACTGATGCTAAAGCAAGAGTTTACAAACCGTTACCATACATGCCTAATAGTACTTGTTAATGGTTAGGTGGTAGGAGACAACAAAGAGATAATGTTTTTTTCATAAATAAGGGTGGGTTATCAGACATTATAATGATGGTTTACTAATGCTTATCAGAAAGTTAAATCACCATAGACGAATGATTTATTAGCAGTACTTAATAGTTTCACAGAAATATATAATGACTGACTCGTGATTCACTAAGGGTTAACTAATGCTTAATTTTGTTTAGCGAGTAGTTACATCAGCACACACTACCCATATACTAACGGTATTAGTTAATGGTTAAGAAATGAGAAATAACACATACATAACGATTTACTCGTGATTCACTAAGGGTTAATTAATGTTAAAAATAAGGCTTAACTAAGGTTTAACTTTGCTTAGCGAACCGTTACATCAGCACACACTAACCATTTACTAATGGTAGTAGATAATAGTTAAGAAATGAGGAATAACACATACATAACGACTAACTCGTTATTTACTAAGGGTTAACTATTGTTAAAATAAGGCTTATTTAAGGCTTAACTTTGCTTAGCGAACCGTTATATCAGCACGCACTAACCATTTACTAACGGTAGTAGATAATAGTTAGGAAATGAGAAATAATGCTTACATAATGATTAACTCGTGATTCACTAAGGGTTAACTAATGGTAAAATAAGGCTTAACTAACCCTTAAGTAATGCCTAAAAAGGGGTACTTATTATAAAGTGTTACCTGTAAGACATTTTCAGATTTGTCACAGCACCCCTGTTGTGAACAGCACTGCCATGGGAACAGTAGTGAGAGGCCACTGATTACGTAAAGCTCTCCACCAGGGTTGCCAGATGAGGCTGATGATTTCCATCCCAAAAAATGCTCAAAACCCGCCTGGAATCACTCATTTCTGCCCAATTCTATTGATTTCTATGGCCATATATTGGGCATTTTTTTCTGCTAAGTGCCATTTTTACCCACAGATGGCCATCCTAGCACAATTGGACGGAAAACAGCCCAATCTGGCAACACTGCTCTCCGCGTACAGTAACACAGAGCCACAATCAGAAGCAGACTTCTCTCTTAACATGTTTAACCAAAAAAGAATCCCAAACAAACTTGGGCATGCAGGCAGTCAACAAATCACACTTAGAGCACTTTTGTAAATCAATTTGCTGCTGGAGAAAAAAAAAAATAAAACAACAGAGCAGAAATTTGCTGCTTTTTGACAAGGACTATTTAACCTGCTGCAGGCTTTGTGCTGCTGTGTACAGTTCAGTTCAATGATCTGTTCTAATTATGTTTATTAATAAGTAGAATAATAATAAATTACTGTTGTTTACCACATGATGATGGAGAAATGGTCTTGGCTTAGTAGGGGCTCACAAATAACATTAGGGTAATTACGCATGAATGAACTTTGCAGATTATGATGGGCAATAACATTATATCAACTTTCCAAAAGTGTGAATAAAATTGTGCTCTCTAATTTGTTTAATAACCAGTTACTGCTATATTTTGCAACTGATCACAAAAAACATACATTTCATTCTCATCTAATATGCCAACCATGTTTGCTCTCCAAAAATAATATGTTCCAAAAGGCAAATAGAAGGGCATTGCTTTACTTGCCTATTTGAAAATTGTTAGACAAGAAAGCAATAAGGAAACATGGCAAATAGCAGTCAACAACATCTGCATACCTTCAGATAATATTTGACTACTGAATAATGTAAGGCACAATAATGAGGCATGACGTTTTACTTCTAAGATACACACTATTTCACCATTCCATAATGGGAGGGCCAGGATGACTAAACCCATGGATTTTTAAAGCAGCTTTTTAAACCTCACAGATGTCTCCTCACCCCTTACTCACTGCAGTCGATTACCTATTACTGTGTCTGCATTTATTCATACACATTTGCTCAACGCCTTTGTGATAACAAATGAATACATTTTTAAAATGTCAAACAAAAAAACAAAAAATATATAAAGCAACAATGCCTGTGTTTCACAGATCGCTGATGTTTGCTGCTGTGCTGGTGTTCAGTGTTTTCAGGCCATTAGATTCTGGATAGATGTGTCTAGCACAGGACTGCAGGCTATTTACCCCACACACACACCATTACATCAGATGGAAAATAGATCTGTGTATTTTGTTGTTGTTTTATTTCTGTTTTTTTACACATAAAACATGAATCCTGCCACAATATTGTTGTGGTCATCATTTTGCCCTCAATCACCACAACCAGGTGCTTCACTGAGGACACACAGACATGCACACAGATAAACAGTCACAGGTACGCGCACACACACATCCCTGAGCATCACAGAGGTCAGGAGAGACCAAACAGATTTTTTTTACATGCCTCGCCATGTCCCTTTTTGAGACTTTTCAAGGAGTGTCCAACACACACACACACACACACACACACACACACACACACACACACACACACACACACACACACACACACACACACACACACACACACACACACACACACACACACACACACACACAGACGCACACCGCACCTTCTACCTGCACATCACCACCACCACCACCACCACCACCACCATCAACAACAACAACAACAACAACAACAACACTAACAGACAGCTACACCCCTAGACCTCGACATACACTTGATAGGCCAGGTCACAGGCAGACTTGGGACATGAGGGCAAAGCCTGCCAGAAATCAGATGGCAGAGAGCATTGTGTCGTTTACAACATGTTAAAGTTGGCAGGCATTGCTGACCGAGTGCACTGTTTCTGCGGTTACATCAGTTGTTTTGGATTTTTTGGGAGAAGCAATGTGTTGACGGTCTACTTCTATGTAGAATAGTGTTGAAAACTTGTACGATTCCGATTACATCATTTAATTTGGAATTTTTGGAGACGTAATGTATTGAATGGCAAAAAGAAAAAAAAGTACAACATTTTTTAAAAAGTGATTCCTTCATTGAGCTCTATATTCATAATATGCTTTAATCATGTTCCTCAAAGTACCTCTTACATGATTACTACATTGGTTTAGGAGAGAAGAGGTGAGGTTTGGACAGTTCTTCACCGACTAGTAGTCCCTTTTATTCAAACTATAATAGAAGAAGATGTAAAGTCTAGTTCGGCATGGGGATCCTAGATCTCAATGTATACAGTACAGAGGGAATCTCACAGACTCCTAGACTCTCAGATCACCCACTCAGACACGCTCTGTCTTGAAGCCCTTTGTATTATCCTAGCATTGCCTTGCACTGCCTTGCCTTCTGTGTTTGTTCTAGTGAAAACTGTGGCCTTGTTTGTTCAGGCTTCCAAATACATCTCATCACAAATCGTCTCGAGGTTTGTCTGCTTGACATATGAACCACATACTGATAAAGAGAGAGGGGCTAAAAAGGAGAGAAGATGAAAAAAGAGAGAAATGGGGAGCGAGGGATACAGAGAGAAACACGGAGCAAATGATATCTAAAGGGAACGAGAGAGTAGCATACGTAGACAGGGAAAGAAAAGGAGAGAAAGAATGAGAGGGGAAGAGAGATGCCTGAGAGGAGTCTGAGTTGTTCCATCTGCATATTCATCGACTTCCTCAAAGCAGATGGCACCAGCCTGAGGACGAACACAGGCCCAATTCAGACTGGGGAAGAGAGAGGGAGACAGGCCCAATTCAGACTGGGGAAGAGAGAGGGAGACAGGCCCAATTCAGACTGGGGAAGAGAGAGGGAGACAGGCCCAATTCAGACTGGGGAAGAGAGAGGGAGACAGGCCCAATTCAGACTGGGGAAGAGAGAGGGAGACAGGCCCAATTCAGACTGGGGAAGAGAGAGGGTTGAAGGGGGAGGGAGGGACGGAGGGAGAGCGGTGGGGAGGGAGAGTGGGGGGAAGAGAGAGGGAGACAAGGGGGGAAGAAAGAGGGAGACAAGGGGGGAAGAAAGAGGGAGAGGGGGGGGAAGAGAGAGAGAGAGGGGGGGAAGAGAGAGGGAGACAAGGGGAGGGATGGAGGGAGGGGAAGAGAGAGGGATGAAGGGGGAGGGAGGGAGGGAAAGAGAGAGGGAGACAAGGGGGTGGTGGAGGGAGAGAGGGAGACAGGGGGGAGGGATGGAGGGAAAGAGAGAGGGATGCAGGGGGAGGGATGGAGGGAGAGAGAGAGAGAGAGAGAGAGAGAGAGAGAGAGAGAGAGAGAGAGAGAGAAGAGAGAGAGAGAGAGAGAGAGAGAGAGAGAGAGAGAGAGAGAGAGAGAGGGAGGGAGGGAGGGAAACAGAGTAGAGAGGTGAAGGGAGAAGCAAAACATAGACTGAAACAATGAAGGAAAGAGGGAAAGAGAGGGAGACATGGAGGGGAAAATACAAAGAAACAGGGGAAACAAAGGAAAGAAGCAGACAGTAAGTTAAAAAGATCATATCCAAAGCCCCAGCCCTTCCGTCCCTCTTGCTACATACACACAGACAGGGCAAAAAGGGTCGGCAGGGCACACACACCAACACTGCGGGCTAGAAAGTAATGAGATGTTTTGGTTTTAAAACAAATTCAGAGGTGCACAGAGGCACAGTAGAGAGAGAGAGAGAGAGAGAGAGAGAGATAGAGAGCGAGATAGAGAGGGAGAGGGAGAGAGAGGGAGGGCGAGATAGAGAGGGAGAGAGAGGGAGAGAGAGGGAGAGAGAGAGGGAGAGAGAGAGAGAGAAACAGAGGGAGAGAGAGGGAGAGAGAGAGAGAAAGACAAAGAGAAAGAGAGAGAGAGAGAGAGAGAGAGAGAGAGAGAGAGAGAGAGAGAGAGAGAGAGAGAGAGAGAGAGAGAGAGAGATGTGGTCTATTAAATCCAATAGCATTGTGCATGTCAAGCATGAGCTGCATGAGTTGAATTGTATGTAACAAGCAAAACTTGTTTTGTTTTGGTTTCCTCCAGAGATCTGGTGTCCTTCAGCCAATGAGATAGATAGGTAAGGCTGGATGTGAACTCTTGTCTCAGGGCTTGGTGTATGTGATATTAACTGCTGTATGCGTAAACAAAATCCTGATTCAAAATATATGCCATACTCTGTCTTTGCTTGCTGAAGGTTACAATCGCAAGAGCTTTCCGAGATGCCATCTCAATGCTAGATTAAAAGTGATGTATTGTTTTCTATGAATGTTGCCATTTTTAATTTTACCTGATCCTAACTCTTTTAAAGATTTCTGATTAATAATGTCTGATGGGGATTTCAGCAAATATACAATGGTAATTTTACTTCTTTTCCTAATTTCAGCTGCAGATGCTTCCATTTCTGGCCACTAGCCCATATTTGTTTTTGTTTAGGACTGTCTTTTTCAGACTGTCAGTCCTATCAGGGTTTAAGCAAATTTGTAGAGCCAACTTTCCCCATTTCCCCTCATCTTAGTTGTAGAGGGTTGAATTTATAGCCATTGGGGCATGTGTTGGCGTGCATTGCTGTGGCTGTTGATAAATGAGTGAAGCTGTTGCCAGCAGGTCTTTCAAGAGCCTCTTCAGCTCAGGACAGTCCTTCTAAGGGGAGTTGTAATCTTAATCTGTAATCTGAGTTTACTTCCAAAAATGGTACAGTATCTCTTTGACATGAACAATGATAGCCCCTACACAGTCTCACCCCAAGTAGTCAATTTTTGACGACTCAATTTTTGACACCCCAAGACTGCAATTTTTGACGTCTTGGGTATTCCTTCCACGTCACATTTTGACTATGTCCTCAAAGGCGCCCCCTTGTGGCAGCATAACGTCATTGAGGTTAGGTTTAGGAATAGGTTTAGGGTTAGGCCACATAGTCAAAATGTGACGTGGAAGGAATACCCAAGACGTCAAAAATTGCCGTCTGGTCCAAGGTAGTCAGAAATTGACTACTTGGGGTGAGACTGCGTTGTGATAGCCATACCAACATTACAAGAATGTTAACCCTATCCAGACCGGGGGTGGGGGGGTAAAAGTGCCCGCACCAACTTTGACGTCGTATAAATCCTGAATGACTAAAGCTATAACTACGTAACTTAGTGACTTTTCCTAAAATGAAGTTGGCTAAAATGTGATACCAAAAGATAAGGTTTATTATTTTTGTTGTTGCCATGGCAACGGTTTTCTGATGGGTACGCCTGACCAAAATTCACTGATCTAAGTCTCATCATCATCACTTTTCATATTTTTGTACATTTTCATTAGCATCAGACACCCCTGCGACCATTTGAAGTGATCTGATGAACGTAATTACCAAAATTGATATGCATTACCCAAGTTAGATGGAAAATACATTAAGGTGACATTTTGGGCAATAAAATCAGGAAATGACGTCATAATGACGTCATAATATCCAATAATGACACCAAACTGATGTCATTCATAGATCTCTGGCTGAAGATCATCCCCTCCAAGTTTGGTGGCCATACGCCATTCGGTTCCTAAGTTATGAGGGGGGGGGTCAAAAAATGCCAAAAAAGCCCGGTCTGGATAGGGTTAAGGCTATAGCCCTAGCCATTTTGAGCATTCCTATGCATTGCCAAATGTGGATATGATGACCTCAGCTTGATGTTGGTTGTTGTGTGGGTCATTGGTCAAGTGAAAATCTAATTTTCAAATCATTACTTATATAATTTACGAAAGACTCTACAGGGACATCCATTGTGCCCTGACAAAAATACTTCTTTATTTAAAAAGTGACATGATAAGGAGACACATTAAAATATTCAGAAAATACAGCACCTAAAGTTGTGTCAAGGAAATGTGAAATGCATCAAAAACTGAACACCATGTTGAGACTAGTGTTATACCTTTATTTAAAAAGTGACATGATAAGGAGACACATTAAAATATTCAGAAAATACAGCACCTAAAGTTGTGTCAAGGAAATGTGAAATGCATCAAAAACTGAACACCATGTTGAGACTAGTGTTATACCTGCGGAAGTGAAGGTGCTATTTTTTTCATGTTTTGGTAGTGAAATGTTTTATGCATTGTATTTTATTCTAGCATGAAACCTCTAAGTTCATATTCCATCACCATACTTATCATTACTGTGAGTGTGCCCTTTTGAGCAATATATTCTGTTGTCTGACAGACTTATATGAGTCCTATAACGTGTGCTTATGCAGTATGTGTCCTATACGTTTTGTGATTATTTTCCAGAAAAGCTCTGATGGCATTCAAAACACTGGTACTTGTGGACAATCTCTGATGGGCATGAGACAGGTCTTTGAATAAGAATTCTTTTACATAATTTCTAACAGAAACCATATTTTAACATTTCTGGTTGAGGGTTCAGGGGCAATATACAGTGAGGGTAAAACATATCTGATCCCTTACTGATTTTTGTTGGTTTCCCCACTAATTACAACATACTCAGTTTATAATTTTAGTGACAGGTGTAGTTCAACATATAGTGCACTATGGGTTGTTTGATGATGTACAAGATGCAATATATGGGGAAAGCCACTTCCACATGTAGAACACTGAAAAGGATGGCCTTTATTCAGCATGGGTTGTCTGGTGACTCTTTAATTTCCCCAGTTTGGTAAATGTCTTTCCACATGTGGTACACAGATGTGGATATTTCCCCAGTGTGAATTCTCTGATGAAAATGCAAACTATTTTTTTGAGTAAATCTCTTTCCACACACGGTACACTGGTAAGGACTATCTGCAGTATGGATTTTCTGGTGATTCTTTAAAGTTGCCAGTCTGGAATATGTCTTTCCACATGTGATACATTGATATTTGTCCCCAGTATGAATTATCGTATGCCTGCTTAAAGATGATTTCTGTGTAAAGCCCTGTCCACATACAGTACACTGGTAGGGCTTTTCTCCAGTATGGGTTCTCTGATGAAGAGTCAAACCATGTTTCTGTGTAAAGGCCTTTCCACATACAGTACACTGGAAAGGCTTTTCCCCAGAATGGGTTCTCCTGTGCCTTATGAGACTTCCTTCATCAAATAAGGTTTTTCCACATTTACTACACTGGCACGGATTCTTTCCATTGTGTGTTGTTCTCCAATGATGGCTGAGAGCAGTTGCCCGACTAAAGCCCTTTCCACATGTGGTACAGCGATATGGCATTTCCCCAGCATGAACTTTTTGATGTTTGGTCAAAGATGGTTTGTGCGCAAAGCTCTCTCCACATACAGTACACTGGTAAGGCTTTTCTCCAGCATGGACTTTCATGTGACTCTTCAATTGGCCCAGTTGAATAAATGTTTTTTCACACGTGGTACACTGATATGGTCTTTCCCCAGTATGAATTTTCAAGTGATTCTTTAAATTAGACATTTGGGCAAATGCCTTTCCACATGTAGTACACTGATTTTTCCTTTTCTTGGTGTGAATTTTCTGATTAATCTTTAAATGGGTTTCCTGTGCAAAGCCCTCTCCACACACAGTGCACTGGTATGTGTCTTCTTCCATATGAGTTCTTTGGTGTGGGTCACAGGCAGGAGGTGACAGGTATCCGTCTGAGTACACAAAAAGAAGAAATACTATTGTAATACTTTTAATAAAAGACGTGAAAAGTCCTGAAACTGTATGTTACATAAAATATTTGTTGTAATTATGCATAAAATATATCTACAGAATGGAATGAATATAATTTTAGGACCTAGTGCATGTACAATTTACTGTGGCGCGGCGCGCTAAGCCTACCACATTTGTGCTTGCATGCCCAAGGGTTGCACCCAGGGTTTGTATCCGGTCTGGGTCATTTTCCGTCCCTACCCCGTCTCTCTCTCCACATTTGCTTCCTGTGGCTCTTCACTGTCCTATCTGAGATAAAGGCGAAAAAGCCCATTAAAAGAAAAAAAACATTTAAAACAGCCTGAGGGGAGCCCAGTCTCAAAATCAACTATATGGTTCGCGGTGCCTTCACGATATAGCCTCGCGTGCATTCCGGGAGGGGAGCCCTGTCGTCATGTCAGCTTCATGTCATCTGTCCCTTCCTCCAACGTTGTCCCTAACCTTAACCGTAAACCTAACCCTAATCTTACCCCTAACCCTAACCTTAACCCTAAACCTAACCCTAAATCGCTTGTTTGAAATGGTTGATTACTGTATGAAACTAGTGAGTCCCGTTAACATTCACTCACGCTTGATTGTTGACGTCCGTCCCCATTATTCTTCCCCTCCAGAACCAAACTACCCCAATTGTCAATTCCCCCTTTCATCACCTAACCAGGACAAACAAGGCTATATCCTGACGGCACCACAAAGCATATAGGTAGCCTCTTACTGCAGCTGGGGTCGCCGCCGACCCTATTCACTTGCTAAAAATGCTTAACTACATCATAACAGCATTGCTGTGACATTACAGAGAGACACAGTGCTGCGCTAAGGGGTTAATTTGTTCTGGGTTTTTTTGGTAAGAATTTCACAAATGGAACGAGATCCGGTTGCTGAGGCAGGCCAATGTGGCATATGGGAAGAAGGTGGAATCAAAAATTGTCAAAAAAAAAAAAAAAAAAAGACAATGCTAAGGAGGCATGGAAGGGAATCAAAAACATTACCCTGCCCTCACTCCACCCAGTTCCATGAAGCATGGACATTACATCCCCCCATCCCCCAGCTCTGCCTTTGGTCTCCACTCCCCCATCCACAACGCTGCCACAGCACCTCCACTAATGGACAGAGCAGGCTCACCAAGCTCCACTGCCTGTATCACCCATCCCCACCCCAGCCCCTTACCTCTGCAACTGGAAACAAATTATGCCGCATTCCCCAACGGTGGGAAATGGGATATTTCTGACCTCCTACTTGATGAAATGCATTGGAACGCCTGTTGAAGCGGAATGTTCAAGTCGTGAGCTGGGGCCAAAATGAAGTACCCCGACTTCGAAATCGGGACGTCAACACAACAATGGCAGTGCACTGTGCTAGGAATAGTTTATGTTTGACTTGCTGGTTGGAACGCTTTCAAGTGGGATGTAGCTGCCTCCTGGTTGCATATTGGGAAGCTCCCACCGTTTGGGAATGTGACATTAACACCACCCACCGGCACTCCCATCCCCCCAAACACCAAGCCACTATAGTCCCCACTGACCAAGTGAGAGGGCCGCTAAAAAGACTTAAATCTGCTAAAGACATGCGCTGAGGCATTAGCTGAGCCACTTTATAACCTGCTCAAAAGAAGTCTGCAGGAGGCAAAGGCCCCTATCCTGTGGAAATGCCTGATACCAGTTCCAGAGAATGCACATCCCAAAGAACCCAATGATTACGGACTGATTGTCCTCACCTCACGCCTACTGAAAACATTCACATGCAAGCTGCTGCTTATACTTGTCAAACCCCAGGTACGTCACACACTGGATCAACTGCAGTTTGTCTACCAAGAGAACATGGGAGTGGAGGATGATACCCGGTATCTTTTAAACAGGGTACACTATTATTATTGTACAGACTGTCATGTTCAGGTGCTGCTGTTGAAGTGGCCCTGGTCTCTACAACATCTGCATTGTAGAGAGATGTGTTACAAAATAAGTTTGGCTATCATGGCCGTAACTAACATTGAGGACACAGAGGTCACGTCCTCTGTATTTTTTTCAGAAATTTAAAATGTATCTATGATCAAAATCCATCTATGATCAACAATGATCTTCAGTCTATATTCACCACTCCCATGCATTTATCCTCAAGGCAGTGATTCATGAAAACAAACTTAAGAGTTTGACTGAAGTGTTTGAAGCATTCTAAATCTACAGTATGCAGTACAGCACGCAGTACTTTACCTCGGTATATGAAAATGTCTGGTTACGGCCCTGTTGGCTATGTATTGTTAATCAGTTTGATAGTTTTGAAAGTAACAATTCTTGTATTGATTTTATGTCATGAAACTTACCCGTAGAGGCCATGGCTCCATTTCCGTATTTAATGAGGCAAGACTCTTCTTCCTGTTTTCCATACAGGTTCTCTTGGAGAAAATCATCAAATTCTTCCTTTTTAATCAACCCATGTTGTGGTGGTATTGGTGGTTGAATTGGAGAAGGCTTTTCTTCCCTTTTAATTTCATGTGGCAAACAATCTTCCTCTTTCGTGGGTGGAGTAGCAAAATCTCCTGAACTTTTGCGTTGCTCTGGTGGAAAATCACAAATGTCTTCTTCTTTAATCTCCTTCACCGACATGGCAAATGTCAATTCGCAGACCTTGTGGTAATTTCAGAGGCAATGTTGTAAACAGTTTAAATCCTTTTGGTGTATCCAAGAGTCTCCTTCCAGTCTGACTTGATGGTAGGGTGGCAGGAAGTGTATCTCTAGGCCACTGGAGGAGTGGACCACGCCCCTCATTATTTAACAAAGGGGTCAGACGAGTCAGGGGGTGAGTTGATGTGAGAGCCGTTATGGTCACAGGTTCCAGAGGATGAGAATGGCTCTCATGCTTAAGAGAAGTTAAAATTCAACACTGGTTAAGTAGGCTGTCTTCCAGTTAAATTCAGAGAGAGAGAGAGAGAGAGAGAGAGAGAGAGAGAGAGAGAGAGAGAGAGAGAGAGCGAGAGAGAGAGAGAGAGAGAGAGAGAGAGAGAGAGAGAGACAGACAGACAGACAGACAGACAGACAGACAGACAGACAGACAGAGACAGAGTGTGCATGCCAGTACATCCTCTTGCACATCTTTCCACATCAAGTTATCCATTTCGGTTTCCTTTTGCATTTGACTGAAAACCTATTCTGTGGAGAAAATCAATATATGCCCCTCAGATTGAAAAAAACTCAGAACGTCCAAAGCTCTCTATTTCCACCACATTTGTCTGTGTTATATTCTACATTCCCTTACTCTCACTTCTGACGCTATTCTTCATATTGCAGCCATAATGAGAACAGCCAGACACCGAAGGATGTGAGAACTTTCTTTTTTGTCAACACATTTTCTATCATTACTCGTGGTGAAAAATGCACAATGAAACTTTCGGTTGGTGCACTCAAGAATCTTCCCCTATGGACAAGGTTTAGTAAGTTCTTCAAAACTTGTCGGCCGTTGGACCTACTTCAGGCGACTCTTGCATAGAGACAAGGAGTAGTATGGTGTTTAGTAATTTAAAAACCCTTTATTTTAACTGGGTTAATGTACTATTGGCTAAGTGCCTTTTCAGAAAATAATCTTAATTCATTTTTATTTAATAGAAAGCTATCAAAATTGCTATTTTTTTATTTTACTTATGTAATATAACTATTTATATGTATTATCAAGTACATGAATGTAAACCAAACCAACAACGGTGTTCTCTAAAAATATAGAAGTGCAGGTCTTCAGAAATGGAGTTAGGGGTTTTTGCATCTGAACTCTTGAGTTACTTGGGCACAATCCCTGCTGCTGAAAAAAAAAGTTACGTGGGAAAAACGTTTGCACACTCCTTTGGATTTCTTCTTCTTCAAGTTTTTTTTTTCTTTTTATTCATTCACTGGCAAGCATGACGACGTTTCGACCTCTCGGTCTTCCTCAGATTCACCCCAGAAGACAGAGAGGTTGAAACGTTATCATGCGTGCCAGTGAATGGATAAAAAGAATAAAAGTATCTTAAAGAAGAAAAAATACAAAGGATGCAAACTTTTTTCCACAAGGCATTCCCTACCGAACATTGGCCCAATGGGGAGTATGTTCGTGGGCCCTGGATTGAGAAATCTACTGGTTTAGTAAACCACTAATGACTTGTATGCGGCTAGTATTTTCTTCAAAGAAGGAGAGAGAGAGAGAGAGAGAGAGAGAGAGAGAGAGAGAGAGAGAGAGCGAGAGAGAGAGAGAGAGAGAGAGAGAGAGAGAGAGAGAGAGCGAGCGAGAGAGAGAGAGAGAGAGAGAGAGAGAGAGAGACAGACAGACAGACAGACAGACAGACAGACAGACAGACAGACAGACAGACAGACAGACAGAGACAAAGGCGGTTTTACCAAAGGCATACTGTAAAATGACCTAGGGCCCCATCAAAACTGTCCACGTATGGGCCCCAAAGGTCGGCCCCTCCATGTGAGTGCCAGCCAATATAATTCAAGAGGGCCCCATTTCTATAGGGCACAGGGCCCCAAAATGGGACCACCACTGCCTTAATACGACGTTTGGCGAATTTACTTGTGCTATAGAATTGTCCAGTTTCACTTGTGTTAGCATGACCATTCTTTTCTTATATTGATTTTAATGACTACAGCCACTGCCTGCTGGTTTAACTAGACAGCAGTTAGCTAACTGAAGTTGGTTCTCCCCCAGACTGCACTGTCTCGGAAGGAAGTTGGTTCTCCCCCAGACCGTACTGGCTTGGAAGGGCTCTGACTGGAGGTAAAAGCTGTTATCAGCCAAACAATGACAGTCCACTAAATTAGCTTTTTTCCTTTTCACTGCAAGTGCATTTTCAGTTGTGCATCTCTGCATAAACCAAGTTCTTTTATCCAACAACCAATGTTGCAGATTTTGCAATGCCAACTCATGTATTGAAATCCTGCTTTTAGTGTACTTTGTTAACCCATTGATGTTCATCTGCAAAACAAGCGCCTGCTGAATGCCCTCGTTGGAAAAGTTGCCCTCAGCCTATAAAAACCTAAATATCTTAGCCTCTGATGCACATAAAGGCATGAAATGAGTTGCATTTAAACTGTAAGACCATCATCTTGCATTAGAATGTGTTCATTCAGATGTAACATACCAATATTTTTCTTTAAAAAAGCAAAAATCTCCAGGCACCAAAGGTCAAACAACATACAGGTGGGCCCATAGGCTAAAATGGGTTAAACAATGAGCTGTATTTTGAAGATATTATTTGTTAAAATGATGTGGAAATCCTAAACCAATGTAATGGATGTGACTATTATAGCCTATTTGTTATCTATTATTTCCATTTTTACATGTCGGACCATTGCTTTTTTTACTCAAGTGCCTAGGAGCCTAAACAGAATGAGAGTGATGTTCCACCTTTGACTAGGGTGGCCAGACGTCTGTCTTAAGGACAGACCGTCCGTCTTTTTAGTGCCTTGTCAAAAGTGCATTAAAATGCATGAAATTGCATCTAAGAAACACAAACCACCCTTCTAAAATATGTCCTCCCTTTACCTGCCATGGAGATGGTCACCCTACCTTTCACTTTGTGTATAGCAAAAAAAAAAAACACGGTTTCGGAACGCATCTCTGCCTGCCTCACCGACTTGTCAACATGGATGAAGGACCACCACCTACAGCTGAACCTGGCCAAGACAGAGCTCCTGGTGATCCCAGCTAAAGAGCCGCTCAGTCACAACATCAACCTCAAGATAGGCTCCACCATCGTGACCCCAAGCAAAGTCGCCAAAAACCTTGGCGTCATGATTGATGATGAGCTGTCATGCTCCAACTACATCAACTCGGTCACCCGGACCTGTGGAATCCAGATGTCCAACGTACGGAATATCAGACCTGTGCTGACACAATATTCTACACAACGACTGGTCCAGGCCACGGTCCTGTCCCGCGTTGACTACTGCAACTCACTCATGACAGGTCTACCTGCTTGTGCGCTAAAGCCTCTGCAGATGATCCAGAATGCGGCGGCACGGTTGATATTCAATCAACCCAAAAGGACACATGTTACTCCTCTATTTATTGAGTTGCACTGGTTACCGATCGCCGCCCGGATCAAGCACAAGGCATTGACCCTTGCCTACAAAACCATCACAGGAACGGCCCCAGCTTATCTGAAGGACCTACTAACGCCTTATGTTACTGGAAGAGATCTGCGCTCATCCAGCACAAGCCGTCTGGCTCTGCCATCCAGTCGCTCTAGGTACTCCCAGTCAAGATTGTTCTCCGTTGTGGTTCCCAAGTGGTGGAACAGTCTCCCAGAGGCAGCAAGACTAAGCACCTCTCTTGCAGCCTTCAAGAAACAACTAAAGACATTCCTCTTTCGAGAGAATCTACTAGACTAATGATTGAACTGGCCTTGCCCCAGGGCAGAATCCTGACATGATGTTTACTTTAGTTTAGTTTGTGAGTGTGTGTTTGTGTGTGTGTGTTCTCGTTATTTACTCTTTATTAAAAAAAAACAAAAACAAAAACTAACCCCTCTTTGTAATTGCACTTATTGTTCTGTATATCTCCTGTGCACTTTGTATTTGCTTGTGATGTTGGCTTGATTATGTCCTCTTCTGAAAGTCGCTTTGGTTATAAAGCGTCTGCCAAATGCAATGTAATGTAATGTAATGTAATGTCAAATGCCAAGTTTCTGTTTCTCCCCTTGTTTTCATAGTTAATTTTCAGCTCAGCATGGGCCCATTTCTGCTCGGCAGTCTGCATCATCCCTCAGCAGGCAATCAGTCACCAGGGAGTATGTCTCCATATCCAGTGGACAGTCAGTCTCCACCTGGGGCGGTCAGTTATTCATTACTTGTATTAACCAGTCAGCATCTACTATCAGTGTGGTACACTCGACTCCGAGCTCAAGTAGTACACTTGACTCCTACCTCCAGTGAGCAATCAGCATTTTCCCCCAGTGCACAGGAGCCTTTCCTAAAATCCATGTGGTTGTAACTTATCTAAATTGAACTTGCGGAATAAAAAAATATGCTATATATAATTAGTTGGTAATTTATTACAAACAATCGGGGGTGGGGAGGGGGGCGGGTGTTGTTGGGCGACGTCACAGTGAATTTCTACAAATGAGCTTAAAGGACCAGTTCAGTCAATTTCAATATGCTGTTGTATTGCTCACGCTACCCTTGACTTGTCAGTACCCGGTGATGCCACATTTTTCGGCTAAGCCCCTTCCGAGATATGAGCTATTCTAATGGGGGCAGTGTTTGTTTACATTTTTTTTTAAATTAACAAAGGCCTACTCCAAATATTTTTCCATAAGGTACCGCTGTTTGCTAGTTGTCTGCTGATGTTGTATAACCTTTCGGATGTTTTTGGGAATAAATAAAAATGTTTTTATGAAATGTAAACAAAGAGCTGCCCCCATTACAATGACCAGGATCTCGGAAAAGGCTGAAGAAGAAGAAAAAAAAACCTCAGGTACTGACAAGTCCAGGGTAGTTTGAGCATTACAACTGCATGTTGAAATTGACCAAATAAAACTGGTCCTTTAAAGCACAATTAGTAGATCCAAGTCGTAGCTCCATCAGGTACATGTCTATGATGTGGGAACATTAGTATGAGTGCCTTCATCAGCTTCCCTTTAAAAAAAACCACACACATTTTATATGAATATATACTAGAGATGCACTGGATCCTTATTTTTAGAATCCTACCGGATACCAGATCCACTGCTCAAGATCCTACCGGATCCGGAACTGGATACCGGATCCTACGAAAGGGTTGAAACACATAGCCTACTTGCACACGTGGGCCCTTTTTATTACTTTGGCTCAAACTATTTTTTAGATTTTTTAGCCTGCAACGGCCGCTTCCAAAGGGCTTTCACTCCATGCAGCGATTGGGGTTGTCAAAGACTGACTGAAAAGCCTAGGCTACGTAAAAACTAGAGATGCACCAGATCCTGATATTTAGATGACTGCCGGATACCGGATCCACTGCTTAAGATCCAGTAAGATCCAGACCCGTATCCTGTGAAAAACCCTATTATCCTGCCGGATCCGGAACCGGATCTTGGATCTGGTGCATCTCAAGTATATACGATACATGATCCGTGTAATGCTTTGCAGCGCTTTTATCCATTTTCCAAATTCATATGAGAAAGATGAAAAATGAGTTCAAAACTTCAATTTTCTATTTCTCAGACAACTCGGAAAACAGATAACTGATGTTGTTTTTTCATTTCATTGTAATTTGTCGGTGGCTTTTGAAATAGTAAACAGGCGAATTTGAAACCAAAGTAAAATGAGTTCATATTCCAATGTTCAATTTCTGCGTCATGGTTCGACTGGACCATGCACGTGGGGGGGCGGGGGATGAATTCGGAAAATGGATCAAAGCACTGCAAAGCGTTACACATACCAATACATGAATGTGTGCTGTATTGTTTTATTGAAGTATGTATTGTAATGTATCCATGGTGGGCCTCCAAGGTGTGACACCCCATTCTCAATTGTGCACGGTTGGGTATGCTGCTTACAGGTTGCAACAATAATATGCATGAACAGTCATAACTCTAGCACTTAAGAACTCACATTTCCAGACACTCCACATAAGATGTGACAACACCTGTCCAACCAGGTAACGCTCTACACTTCCTCCTCCTGCTCCGCGAGAGAGAGAGAGAGAGAGAGAGAGAGAGAGAGAGAGAGAGAGAGAGAGAGATAGAGAGACGTGCAGTATAAGATTGTCGTGGCTTCGGTTTCTGTGAGGCGCTTTGCCACAAATCTGACATCTACATTACAGAAGTTAATGTGTAGTTTGGATATAGAACTCGACGTGAGTAGTGGATTGAGTTGTAGCCATGGTATTTCTTTTTGAGAAATGTGTTTTGGATTGAGTTGAGGATTAACAGCCTGTGTGAGCCTCCACCAAGACAAGGAAATACCATCTCACCCTGACAGCTTTCAGGTAAGAGCCTGTTTAAAATCATATCAAATGTACCAGCCAGCTAAATCAATTGATACTACTTGTGTGTGTAGTGTGTGTGTGTGTGTGTGTGTGTGTGTGTGTGTGTGTGTGTGCGTGTGTGGGGGGAGGGGGATTAAGGTTTGTCTTTGTGAAGGGGTTAGGGAGTAAATGTAGAGAGAGAAAGAGGCAGAGACAGGGAGAGAGTGTTAATGTGAATGTGTGAGAGTGGTTGAACCTAAATGTGATGCGATCTGGGAAAACCCTTCACATGGTGGGATTTTACATTTTTGAGATATTGTTACCATTTGAAAGTCAATTTCAAGCTCTTTCCAAAGGTGTTTTCGTTATTTTCATATCTTGTCTCTATCAAATGTTATACTTACCCAAAGTCAACTTAGTCGTTCGGAGGAATTCTGAGAAAAAACACTCTAAAGGTTGAGTATGGAGATTGTGGCCAGAGGAGGTATTGCAACTATGCAAGACGATTGTAGCCACAGTGAGTATTACAACTATGCAAAGCGATTGTGGACAGAGAAGGTATTGCAACTATGCAAGGCACTTGTGGCCAGAGTAGGTATTGCAACTTAGGAAAATGTGAGGTTGAGCATGGAGGATTGTGGCCAGAGTAGGTATTGCAACTATTTTTTCTTTGATTTATTTACGTAATGTGTTTAGTTTTGAGTTTGAGTCAAAGAAACAACTAAGGAAACAAACAAAAAAAATCCTTGTTTCCACACAGCATGGATAGCACATTATTATGGATAACAATTATGATTATATTAGTAATTATTATTATTGTTATAGTTATTGGGATAATGTATAATTGAGCCATTCTAAGTACTTGGGACATTCTAATCCCCAATGGAGACATTATTATAGTGAGCCTTTCATTCAGTGCTTGCTCATCATGTTTACTAGTTTTTAAGAATAGTTGTAATCCACATCAGCACGTTTCGTACCTGAGGTCTTGTTTTCTTTGTATAACTGTATTACAGGATACACCTACTTTTCAAGAAAGCAGGTATTTAGTTCTTCCTCTGTAAGATAGCTACTTAGAATTTGGACAATTCTAGAGGACTAACATTGCTTGGAAGCAGTGCAGCATCCTCACACGATGCTCTGGATGCCTCAGTGATGGTGGAAGATACGGGCAGGACAGTTTTTTGGTCAAGGTACCTCTTGAAGATTAGTCTCCTCATCTGTATTGTCTCTAGTTGAATTTTGCTCTCACTCATGACCATAGCACAGCCCCACCCCCCTAACCATCACCATAACTGAGGTAGCTCATCATAGAACTGGGATCCGTCTCCAGTCCCACACCATAGTTGGATTACTTAGAGTAAAGGTTACGCCCAATGGAGTGATTCCCAACAACATAGGACTCTCAGATCCAATTACTACCTTGGATTTGGCATAACATACGTAAACAAAATTAAACAGTTATGACAGAATTGTAATACAGATTATTAAATAGATCTACAATTGAATGAAGGGTCACTAGGTTTAGTTACTGCTCTTTCAATCATTGATTACTATCACTACTTAGAAAATGATGTCTCAGAAGCAATACCTGACTGAAAGCAAAATTTAAAGAATTCATTAATCTCATTTAATTATCTTGCCTACAGTAAATTTGGAATCCAATGCCACTACTTCTGAGGACAACAAAACACTGGAAAAAAATATTGTTTGATGCAACACACCAAGAGTAGGCCTAGCACATTGCACTTGGTTTTGACATTCAAATTATTATTATTACTATTATTATTATTATTATTATTATTATTATTATTATTATTATTATTATTATTATTATTATTATTATTATTATTATTATTATTATTATTATTATTATTATTATTATTATTATAGTAAATAACAGAAGGCTGCTAATCAAACACTACCTACCACATGCCTGTTCATTTCAAAGCGGCTGAACGAATGTAATGTCATTAGGCTACTTTTCACTATAGGCCTGGGGTTTATTTTTTTTGTCTCCCAGAAACCCCAAAACTGCTGATTAACTTCGGGTCGTCTATAGGCTACTGGCCTGTGTGTATAGAATATCATTTCAATTTAATTTGGGTCTATTAATTAATCATGTATAGTCATGTAGCCTATTCGTAATTTACTGCCCAACTTTTGCCATTGTTAAATAGGTTCCTAAAGCATTCCACCAGGTAAAAAAATGAATGACATGTATTGGACCTGCCATTTTACTGTTTAGGGTATGAAGCGAAAATATCAGCAAAATGTGTCAGAAATGCAAAAATGGGAACTATCAGTGTCTCAGAAAAGTGCACTGAGCTCTCTGCTCGGAGTTGAAATATGGTTTTGCGCGATTCCAAAACACCAGCTGCAAAAAAACTAAACATACATCATGCCTCGGAATAGACCTACTAGTAGGTTACAGAGGACGGTGAAGATCGCTTTGTTTTTTTTACCTTCTGCAGCAGGCAGCACAGACATAACAGAAGAGAAAAGGTTTTCTCCGTGCTTATCTTCTTCACTATCTTGCGCGTCGCTTGAAAGGACTTAAGTGATTTGAAACACTGGGGTGAAAGTCACCGGTGCATCTCAGTTTGGCTTTGAAAATTGACTGTTGAAGATGTGTTAACTGAACCCATTAGTTAGGCAAGACATACATGTTATTTTTCAAAATCTGAGATGATCCAGTGACGCTTCTATAATGTTAGGAGGGAGCCAGTTACGACCAAATCCACGACACTCTCAAGTCAGCACAGCGTATTATGACGAAGTGTGTAGGCTACCAGTGCAGCAAAAGAATGAATCTTTTCGCTATGCGCTGCCTCGGAATAGTGGCCTACAAGAGCACGTTTGACTCTCTGCAGCAGGCCGCACAAAATATAGAGAGGAGAAATTTCTTCACTGTCCGGTGCGTCGCGGGAAAGGACTGACATAAACTAGGTTAAACGTCACCGAGTATCTCAGATTGACTCTGGAAACAGGCTTCTGGAGACGTGTTAACTGAACACATTCATTTGGCACGGTTCTAAATAAAAGCATTTTAATCTTCCACATCTGATATGAGGCTTCTTTAAATTACAGAAACCCACCAAGCCCTGTCTTGACCACATCTACATCTTTCAATTCAGCACCGTTTATTATGACAACAAGTAGGACACAGCGCAGTAAATTAAACTTTTCGTTATAGATAAATCACACGGGCGCTTTAGTTTTAGGTTTGCATGTGAGCTATCCAATTAAAAAAAAAGAAATGTAGGCCTACATTCCAGTGCCGTTTAGTAGCCTAATCGCAGTTGTAGTGATAAACTGCAAGAGGCACATGAGACTGGAGTTGGTAAGCACAGCGCTCGACGGCCTCTCCGATCCACGCAGAGGTTTCGGCTACTGTTTCTTTGTATTCACTGTTCCTTCTTTCGTTAGACCTATAACTTGAGCTTGAACTCCAGCTGACCAGCTACTACACACACACACACACACAGGAATGCATATACACGCACAGACACATACACATACACACACACACACACACAATATTTAAAATGTCTGGATAAATAATATAATTTTTGGTCGTTGTCCCTTATTTGCAGACTTTTCATGTCCCAGATGTTGACCAGATGTGTCCTCTAGCTGACTAGAGGTCAAACTGACGGGTGTGTGTGTGTGTGTGTGTGTGCGTGCGTGCGTGTGTGTGTGTGCGTGCGTGCGTGCGTGTGTGTGTGTGCGTGCGTGCGTGCGTGCGTGCGTGCGTGCGTGCGTGCGTGCGTGCGTGCGTGCGTGCGTGCGTGCGTGCGTCGTGTGCGTGTACGTGTACGTGTACGTGTGTGTGTGTGTCTGTGTTTTAATTTGTAGGGGGGTTGGGGTAGAGCAACAACACTGCATAGCTTCAAGCATATAGTATCCAATATGTCTTATGTCAAAGCAAATGGCATCCTCAAACCCTGAAAGCTTCATCAAACGCTATCTCCACTATTAGGCTTTCTCTGGAAGTTTCCATCATCAGGAGACAACACATGACCTCACGTTGGTAGAGGGTCAAATGGGCCTGACAGGGCTGGACCCAGAGGTCAGACTTGGAACGCCTCCACATCTATCATCAAATGATAATAATAATAATAATAATAATAATAATAATTATAATAATAATAATAATATGCAGATTCATTATAATAATAATAATAATAATAATAATAATAATAATAATAATAATAATGATATTAATAATAATAATAATAATAATAATAATAATAATAATAGGGGAGCCCCCTGCCAGGGCTGGTTGACTTGCTGGTTGAAATGGGGCTTACAGGGCTGGACCCAGAGGTCAGACTGGGAACGCCTCCACATCTGTAATCAAATGACTTCTACTTTTGGTTAGTACTATCAGTGTTGGCAGATTGGGCTGTTTCCCTCAATTGGGCTGCTTAGGATGGCCGTGTGTGCAGGGGCGTATCCAGGACATTTTTACTAGGTTGGCCAAGATGACACACAAATATAGTCTGAGGTGGCCATGGAATCATGGAATTATATACACATACGGGGGTCCTCCCACACAGAAAATGTTGCATTTATTCTATGCTATTTCCTGCATTTTAAAGAAAAGCACCAGTAAACTTCAAATACAATATTTTGTAGTAGTATAAAATATATATATTTATATATATATATATATATATATATATATATATATATATATATATATATATATATATATAGTATTGAAATGTTCTATGTTTAGGTCTTTGTTTTCTATGTACGTATTCACAGAAATTAAAGATAAATGCACACACATATCCTCATTAAGTTATTTTAATGTGCCAGGCTTTTAATTGAAAGTGCAGTGTAATCTGGTTAAATGCTATGCATTCACATATAAATATGCATAATTGGCCATTTTTAAATAACTGAAGTATGAGAGAGTAGACACCAACTTCATGAATGACATCTGAACCTGACATACCATGCTCAGTAGGTGGAGATCCAGACAACACAGATTCACAGTCCATCTCCTCCTCCTCCAAATGTGGCTGGTCCACTGTGGCAATACAAGGGTAGTTTAAAATGACAGACAGACAGACAGACAGACAGGTCCATGCACATATACATATAATGCAAATCTTTAGTTCATCATCTTCTGTCTCAACATTTGTCAGCTGTTAAACCCTTTAATGCATGGCGTTATACCTTTGTCGTTACCAGAGTTACCATAGTGTATTACTAAAGACCCTGTGTTATGTAGTGTGGCACTATGACAGAACCTTTTTGATGACAATAACAGTGTTCCACTGGTTGAACGGTGTGCATGAAAGGGCTACATGTAACTAATTCAAACTTTCCATGCACAACCTACCATCTTGTATTGGGGTAGTGGACTGCTCATCAACACTATCCCTAGGCTGCTGGCTTGTGTGGGCATCTGCACTGGTGCTGGTACTGGCTGTAGCTGACTCTGACTCTTTTTTTTTCTTGATAAAGAAGCTCTCAATATCGTTTCTTCTCTTCATCTTAATGTCACTCACTGGAGGAAATGTAATCAAATCAATGCAACCAATTAATCATTCAATCAACTCAATTCTAAGCATAGTAACTGGCTACAATATCAGAGGGATTATTGTCGAATTGGCAGAGTACACATGTTGTGTTCATGAGTTTTGTGTTCGTGGTTGTGGTTCCCCTTAGAGTAACAACTTTGACTTCATTCAACAATGTCAGAATACAAAAAAACCTATATTATTGATGTTGACAGTGTCAGATGTCAAAGCAGTGGCATATGGTTTTAACAAAGAAATTACATGACGTGAATTTCAAGTCTGAGGCGCCGTCGGCCTGCAAGGCAGTTACAGCTGTGAGCAGTGGCTGATTCAAAAGCCGTGGCTGCAGGGTTTTAGCAAAGATTCTCTGCATTAAGAACGTCTCTGTTATAGCAAAGAAATTACATGACGTGAATTTCGTTGGTGAACAAACTCACATCTGTACCATGATTTTGTGTGCGTGACGATTTATTTTCGCTACGTTTGAACAAAAGGATTACGATATATTGACACATTTGAGGTCAAATATGTACCGCAAATTTAGCTATTGGGGGGGGGAGTCATACTCTGAAGTGGACTAGCGCTGTGGGTTTAGGCAACACATCTGTGACTGATGTGAACTTGCTTACTCTAAAGAGGCAGAGGTGCTCTTTACTATGACTTACTCCGACTTTATTTAAGTTTGATTTAAACTCCAAGAAAAGTCAAGACAATCGAAGAAGCAAAGGAGAAGCTTCTCACTGAGAGAACAACAGTCATAGTCCAGCTTAGCATTAGTTCATTTCACATGCTAGGTTTCGAGCTAGGTACTGACGTCTGCCTACCGATCCTGACCTAACAACCGACTACCCTTTCCAATGTGTGGCCAATGGGCCAATGCTATCCATGCCATGTCCCTATCCAAACGGTTTCATATTAACTATCCTGTTATCAACAAAAAAATAAACTGACGTGCACGTTAGGATTGTGCTGTGCTACTAACTTGGTTTGCAGCTGCCACAACACTAACTTGCTCTCATTTAGTCATGTTGTTGTTTCGTGTAGCTATCTCGTATTTTGGCTCTTCCTGGCTGCTAATACTTGCATAAAGTTTTCAAAATTAGGTTTTCCAACACATTCAGACAATCAACAAATCATTAAATTGCCATACCTTATTGTCCAAATTAGACTGTCCAGGCAGTTAGTGGATGCGGTCTCTCGTGAAGGAACTGCAGGTGACACAGTGCTCCTCAGCATCGCTGGTGCGGGGTTGCCAGATCTTTCACGATAAATAAGCGACTATAGGGGCAGCAGGCGACACGCAGTGGTCATCTCGTGTAAGCCTACTGATCAGAAATCAGCCTTGTGCAGCATCAGTCCAACGACTGTCGTGTTAGTTAAAGTGTAAAACTGAACCTAGATCTGTCAGCCAGCGATCACCATGGATTGACAGTTTTCTCTTGTTTGTTGTTGGGTTTACGAACTTGAATGATTACCTGATAATTACCTATTATTGGTCTTATACTGTTGTTATTATTGTATATTTATTAATTTATTTTTAAAAATATATATTTTTAATTACTTGTCGAATCAAGGGTGGCCAGTAGGGTGGACAATAGCGTCCCAGGGGTGGCCCTGGCCACCCCCTGCCCCCCCCTAGAATCGCCAGTGCGTGTGTGGGTAAAAATGGTATTTAGCAGGAAAACCCACCCATTTTTTGCCATAGAAATCAATAGAATTGGGCTGGATTTAGTGCTTCCAGGTGCGTTTTCAGCATTT
>NW_026945624.1:0-12500 GCF_034702125.1 Engraulis encrasicolus | reverse complement strand
GCAATACAGATTCATTTTCTATAGCCAGAAGTGTTCCGTTGGACTGACGAAACCGAACACGATCAAGTTTGCAACTTCTTTCCCTCATGCGCTGTCCGTCAGCACCACCTGTCATTGGACGTCCGATTAGCTTTCATTACGTGCTGAGGGAAAAACTCTCGCCATTAGGCCTATGTGCTGTTGCACTGTTGTGAGGGATATCACCAAATAATTTAGATAAAAGTCAGAACATTATTTTGGCAATGAAAGGCACACAGGTGGCTGGAAGCTCAAGCAGTCTTCAGTCTGTTCATTTAAGTTTGTTGGGTGCTCTTGGATATCGGGTATCAGGTAAGAGTTCACCCAGGCACTCCAAAATAAGGTGTCCAAACGGGAAGTTACATTAAAAAGCCTTAAATGGTACTGGGCTGGGGTTACATTAAAAAGCCGACATGTTTCGACCTCGCCAGGTCTTCATCAGGGCTACGTTCACCATTGAAAAGAAAGGCCTCCCTTAAATAGTGACATCACCACATGTGACCCATTACGCACTACACACATTTGCGCACACCAGAGAAAACAAAGATTAAAAATAGCCTGGGGTAATAAGTGATGCCACAGAAAAAAATGACCAGAAGTACAAATAAGCATCACAAAAAAACAAGTAAAATCAATATCCTCATTTAGACCAGGATAGCGCATGGCATCCAGTTGGTGTATCCAAAAAGTCTCCCTCTGATTAAGTCTTTTTAGCCTGTCCCCACCCCTCGGAAGAGGTTTGATATGTTCGACGCCCTGTATGCGCAGCAGAGAATCATTTTTACCATGGTATTCATTGAAATGTTTCGCCATGGGATAGTCAAAATTGCCCACTCTGATAGCATATTTATGTTCTGCTAGCCTATCTCGCATGCGCCTTTTTGTGCGTCCGATATAAAAGAACCCTTCAGCGCAAGGACAAGTTAGGCGGTATATGACAAATGTTGAATTGCAATTAATGAAATCTCTCTGTCCGTATTCTCTCGTGGTTTTAGTATCCACAAAAGATTTGGCTTGTGAAACATTTGGGCAGTGAGGGCACTTCATACATCTATAGGTGCCAATGGGTTTACGCAGCCAGGTTTCTCTCTTTTTCACCTGTAGGTGAGAGCGCATTAATTTATCTCCTAGGATGGGTGCACTCTTTAAAGACACCATGGGTGGTTCTGGGAACACCTCACGTAGTTGCGCATCACTTTCAATAATGGACCAATTGTTCTTAATAATTTGCCTGATCCGCGTCGCTTGTGTAGCCTACTATATGTCGTAACAAAAAAGGACGGGACTGCTGGTGGCGATGATGTTTCTTTTTGGTCAATAACGTGTTGCGTTGTAGGGAGCGCGCTTCACTGTATGCGTTTTGGATGGCTTCAGGGTGATAGGCTCTATCACTGAATCTTTTCTCCATCAGCTCGGCCTGCTCGTGAAAATCATTTTCGAAATCACAGATACGCCTTAATCTCTGGAATTGGCCGTGTGGAATATTTCTAATGAGATGCGGGGGATGTAATGAATCCGCTCTCAGAATGGTGTTCCGAGAGGTCGCCTTTCTGAATAAGGTGGTGTGCAGCTGTCCCTCCGCGTCTTTATATATCGTCAAATCCAGAAAGTTAATATTAGTTAATGAATATTCCAAGGAAGCCATCCAAAACGCATACAGTGAAGCGCGCTCCCTACAACGCAACAGGTTATTGACCAAAAAGAAACATCATCGCCACCAGCAGTCCCGTCCTTTATTTGTTACGACAGTTCATAGATGTATGAACTGCACCCACTGCCCAAATGTTACACGAGCCAAATCTTTTGTGGATACTAAAACCACGAGAGAATATGGACAGAGAGATTTCATTAATTGCAATTCTACATTTGTCATATACCGCCTAACTTGTCCTTGCGCTGAAGGGTTCTTTTATATCGGACGCACAAAAAGGCGCATGCGAGATAGGCTAGCAGAACATAAATATGCTATCAGAGTGGACAATTTTGACTATCCCATGGCGAAACATATCAATGAATACAATGGGAAAAATGATTCTCTGCTGCGCATACAGGGCGTCGAACATATCAAACCTCTTCCGAGGGGTGGGGACAGGCTAAAAATACTTAATCAGAGGGAGACTTTTTGGATACACCAACTGGATGCCATGCGCTATCCTGGTCTAAATGAGGATATTGATTTTACTTGTTTTTTGTGATGCTTATTTGTACTTCTGGTCATTTTTTTCTGTGGCATCACTTATTACCCCAGGCTATTTTTAATCTTTGTTTTCTCTGGTGTGCGCAAATGTGTGTAGTGCGTAATGGGTCACATGTGGTGATGTCACTATTTAAGGGAGGCCTTTCTTTTCAATGGTGAACGTAGCCCTGATGAAGACCTGGTGAGGTCGAAACATGTCGGCTTTTTAATGTAACCCCAGCCCAGTACCATTTAAGGCTTTTTAATGTAACTTCCCGTTTGGACACCTTATTTTGGAGTGCCTGGGTGAACTCTTCTCTCTACATGAACTGATACCCGATATCCAAGAGCACCCAACAAACTTAAATGAACAGACTGAAGACTGCTTGAGCTTCCAGCCACCTGTGTGCCTTTCATTGCCAAAATAATGTTCTGACTTTTATCTAAATTATTTGGTGATATCCCTCACAACAGTGCAACAGCACATAGGCCTAATGGCGAGAGTTTTTCCCTCAGCACGTAATGAAAGCTAATCGGACGTCCAATGACAGGTGGTGCTGACGGACAGCGCATGAGGGAAAGAAGTTGCAAACTTGATCGTGTTCGGTTTCGTCAGTCCAACGGAACACTTCTGGCTATAGAAAATGAATCTGTATTGCAACAAATCTAGTTAGGCCTAGGTCTATATAGGCTATCCAAGATATTTAATTTAGACAGAATCCTTTCAAGCCGTGCAGCATCAACGTGGTCATATAGCCTACTGTCTGCACTTGTTCCGTTGCCTGCCTCATAGCAGAGAAGGAATGGCTTGCTGTTGTTGAGGATTTGTAACGTGGATTATCGAAACTGAAGACTTGATTTCTTCTATTGATACCTTTTTGTTTGGTATAATTACGGACAATGCAAATAACTGATTTTTGTGACGTTCGGACATTTTTGGAAGGAATATAATCGAATTAGTCCCGCCGCTTGGGTTATTGTTTTTCGCGTGCATGTGGATGAGCATAGGCTATTGAATTTGATTGCAGCCTAATAGGCCTACTGAACAGTGGACTGAAATTGAATTGAATAGGACGTAAGCATACCTATGTCATTTTTAACAAGAGTGGCATTTTTCTCGGGTGCTAAAAAGCAAAAAGCACCATGGTCAGACCCTGGCGCGCAAGGTCATGTAGGCAGACATGAAAGACTCACTACTCCACGGGCAAATATCGGGAAAAATTAAGCACCACCAGCATGGACAGCTCCCCACGAGTCACTTATAATGGTTGGTCTTTTCCTGGGGTTTGATTCATGTTGTTTGGGGGGAAATATTAAAATAGCCTTTGTAATGGTAAGAATATTTCCAAAGAGCCAAGATGGGGCTTAAGATCAATATGGGCCAGGTTTGTCTCCGTGCGCACACACACACACACACACACACACACACACACACACACACAACACACACACACCACACACACACACACACACACACACACACACACACACACACACACACACACACACACACACTCTCTCTCTCTCTCTCTCTCTCTCTCTCTCTCTCTCTCTCTCTCGCGCCACATATTTAATGTCGCTGTAAATTGGTGTAATGTAGCAGAAAGTGCGAGACATTCGCTGGCCTCGTTGCACGCAACACGATGTGAAATGATTTCTTAACAGGTTTAACCGCATCATTCGCGACTCTCGAGCAGTTTGAGAACTGAGAAGAATGAGAGAGAGAGAGGGCAGTGACTACCATGTCACTGAGACTATGTGTGTGTTGTGCCTAGTGAATCCAAGTGCAGAAAATACATATCCATATAGTTTATTACATAATGCACCATGTTATTACATTTCCATCAAAAAAAAAAGTTGCGGCCGCATTCCGTAATAAATTTCGCATTTTGTAATAATTTATTACAAGATGAGAAAAAAGTTATTACGAAATGCGTTCAAGAAATTTATTACGAAATGCGTAAATTATTACACAATGCGGCGATTGTCACCGCATTATGTAATAATTTGTTACATTATTACATATTGCACCGTTATTACATAATGCGGCGTTACAGTGGACATTAAAATGACCAAAGCGAGAGGAAAACACGTCAGTCTGTCTTACTCTTGTGAAAGTCTCAAGACTGATTAGCGCAGTTATAAGACAAGGACACAATGCGGCATTAATAATGTTTGGTTTAAATTATTTTCTGATTTGCCTGTAGGCCTATGTCTTCATACCTTAATATTCCTCCATGTTTCTTGTGCTGTAGTTCCCGACTGTCAAACCGTTCTTAAAAAAACGTGCAGTAGTAGCCTTCCAGACTGCACAAAAGCATCCCATTGCATGTCCCTTCGCAGGTGCCCCTCTCGCCTTGCACCCGTTTGTATTTTAAACAACTCACTATTAAACACAATGAAAGGAAGTCGTAGGCCTAGTCCCTTCTGTAGGCTAGTTACCGCATCTGTGTGTGCTTTCTAGTGGATAGCCTACGTTTATAAGCAAATATTCCAGAAGAGGTGTTATTCCACATCCATGACCGAGGACAGGCGAACTTGGCAATGAC
Organism: Engraulis encrasicolus; assembly: GCF_034702125.1. Taxonomy (NCBI): domain Eukaryota; kingdom Metazoa; phylum Chordata; class Actinopteri; order Clupeiformes; family Engraulidae; genus Engraulis; species Engraulis encrasicolus. The sequence goes on along the minus strand of NW_026945624.1, from coordinate 7,757 downwards.
TTTACGCTATCTACTTTGCGCATCAATTTGGACGGCGACCTCCACAGATAGGCCTATATGATATGAAGAAGTCCCTCCAGATTAAAGACGAAAATATTTTGCTCTCATGTGGCTTACATTTGTGCCCTTCCACAACACTGTGCTTGGTGTTTCTGCATGGTAAATATAGGCCTACTATAGGCTATGCCATTCCTCAGATCAGTAAATCTGTTCTTTGCATAGCATGCATGCATGGACCAGTTAATAGGCCTAACAATTCTAATTATTAGGCCCTATAGCATACTGTATTATATTATATTATATTATATTATATTATATTATATTATATTATATTATATTATATTATATTATATTATATTATATTAGCCTACATTACATTATTAGGGCCTACAGCTTATTATATAATTCATTAAAGCTGCTATGATGGTTAAGAAAATTATGGCTAGTGAAAAGGCCCAATGGCTAGTGAGTCAGGAAAACCACTAGCCAAAATGGCTGGTAAGCGAAAAAGTTAGTGTCAAGCACTGGTGTGTGTATGTGTGTGTGTGTGTAGATGATTGGTGTGTGTGTGTGTGTGTGTAGATGAATGTGTGTGTGTGTGTGTGTGTGTGTGTGTGTGTGTGTGTGTGTGTGTGTGGTGTGTGTGTGTGTGTGTGTGTGTGTGTGTGTGTGTGTGTGTGTGGTGTGTGTGTGTGTATGTGTGTGTGTGTGTGTGACATTAACTCCTCCCTGTGTCCCCTACAGGGTTTTTAAAACTGGCCGTCTACAATAATAAATGGGAAAAGGCCAAAGGGGGTGATAATGTCAGACTGGGCTGTTACCTCTTGAATGCAACCAGTGCTGTTGCCATGGAGATCAGGTGGTTTCATAGGAAAGACTGTATATACCTGTATAGGGATGGTCATGCGACAGTGAGGGGGGAATATAAGGACAGGAAGGGCATAGTGAGGAACTATGAGGGCAGAGTGAGTGTGGACCCCCAGCAGCTGCAGACAGGAGACGTGTCTCTGATACTAAAGGGGTATAGAGAGGAAGATGAGGGATACTACACCTGCCAGGTCATCAGTGGAGAACACACACAGGAGGGGAGAGTCTGGTTGGAGGGTGAGTATTTTAGGAGTTTTACACACCTCAACACTGTTATACATGTTATATACACATGCACACGCACACACACACACGCACATACACACACACACCCATGTGATAATGACGTTAATGTTGTTCATACTGTATGTGAGAGTGAGTGTGTTGTCCGTGAAGTGTGTGTGTGTGTGTGTGTATGTGTGTGTGTTTGTGTTTGTGTGTGTGTGTGTGTGTGTATGTGTATGTGTGTTTGTGTGTGTGTGTGTGGTGTGTGGTGCGTATGCTACTCCTGTGGTGTGTGTGTGTGTGTGGTGTGTGGTGTGCGTGTGTGTGTGTGTGTGTGTGTGTGAATATAGTAGTTGTAGGTGATTGTAGTGTCTCCATTGGATATCATTCATCAGCTCATCTCTCTTTCTCTTTCCTTTAGATTACCGTAAGTACCAGAGAGGACACACACACACACACACACACACACACACACACACACAGATTGGGCGCTCAGGTGTGTGTGCGTGTGTGTGTGTGTGTGAATATCCGGCGCTGCACTGCACTGCGGCGACGAGTGCCTGTCAGTGCGTCTGAACTATTTGTTTGTTTGTTATAGTTTATGTTTAACGTTGTCTTTTGTTACAAAAAACCCGGCCTACACGGTTTTGGATGTTTTGATCTCTGCCAAGGAAAACATCAACTTCAAGCAGGATGCGTCTAAAGGTGTTTCTGCTCATGATCCTGGCAATCTACCTGTTGCTACCGTCGGCCATTCTCTCACTGCACACTGGCCAAACTCCGGAGAGGATCGCTGTTACAGCTAATGAGATCCTACGCTACAGCCGAGACCAACTACTGCAATGGCGAGATTTGCAGACCAGCAACTTTCCAGTCAATCTGCCTGAGGAGTGTACAAGGCGGCCCGAAACAGTGAGGAGGAAAAGAGGCCGACGTGGTGGAGTACGCTGCAGGGTACGCGCACGGGGGAGGAAACCACCTCTGCCTACTATCATCTTGGCGAACGCCCGCTCCTTGCTGAAACAACTGACAGAGCTACGAACGGCAGTGAGGTACCTTTCTGATTTTCGGGAAAGCTGTTTGCTGTGTTTCACGGAGACGTGGCTCAAGGATAGGACTGACAGTTCATCCCTGAGAATTCCAGGATTCTGTGACCCGATTAGGTTGGACAGAGACGCACAAGTAACCGGCAAAAAGCTGGGTGGGGGAGTGTGCGTATACATAAATGAGGCATGGTGCAATAACTACACACTCAGAGACTCTCAGTGCTCGGAGGACATTGAGCTGTTATCCCTGTCGCTGAGGCCTTTTTACCTGCCCAGGGAATTTGGCCAAGTATTCGTCACCGTTGTGTACATTCACCCACGGGCGAACACAAAGGCTGCCGCAAATCGGATATGCGACGCAGTGACAAAAATAGAAAACATTGCTCCTGACGCCCCAAAGTTTATTCTCGGAGACTTTAATGGATGTTCCATCAAAAGTGTGTTGCCTAATTACTATCAATATATCAAGTGTCCGACTAGGAAGGAGAAAACCCTAGATCTATGCTTTGGGAATATTAAAGACGCTTACAAATGCTATGCAAAAGCCCCGCTTGGGGATTCGGACCACAATGTTATCCACCTTGTCCCACAGTACAAACAAAAGTTGAAGTCGCGGAAACCAGAGATTAAGACAATTAAACGATGGACTGATGAATCTATTGAACGTCTTAGAGGATGCTTCGACTTGTACTACTGCGTGGGATATATTTGTGGACACAAGCGCGAACTTAGAAGAACTGAACTCTGTTGTCACGGACTACATACTTTGTGGACTGTGTAATTCCAGATAAAACTTTCAGAGTCTTTCCAAATGATAAACCTTGGGTTAATAAAGAATTAAAACTAGCACTGAAAAGGAAAAGAATGGCATTTGAACAGGGGGACATGTTAAAGATGAACGATATTCGGAAGGATATTAGACAGATAATACACAACAGCAAACAAAATTACAAACTGAAGATTGAAGCGCAAAATGAGAGGAAATGACCTAAGGCATGCATGGCAAGGGATGTATACAATGATTGGAAAGGAGGATAAGAAAACACACATTACTACAGATGGAGATGATGTAATGTTTGCAAATGAATTGAATAATTTCTATGCCAGATTTGAAACATCAGATTTTGTATCACAACGCAGCGCAATTAGAGAACAACTAGGCCTAGACAACAATCATGACACCCCCTCTATCAGGGTAACTGATGATGAGGTGCGTAGAATCTTTAATAGAGTTGACCCCAAAAAATCATCTGGCCCTGATCATGTAAGAGGAAGGGTTCTTAAAGAGTGCAGTGAGCAGCTAAGCTATGTCTTTGCACATATTTTTCAAATGTCTCTGGAGACACATTATATTCCCAAGGTCTGGAAATCTTCAGTTATAGTACCCTGTCCCGAAGGTACCAAAACCATGCGTTTTAAATGACTATCGCCCAGTGGCCCTTACGTCAATCATAATGAAGAGTCTTGAGAGGATTGTCTTAAAACATGTTCTGAGGGAAGTGCAGCATAGTACTGACCCTTTACAATTTGCCTATAGGGCTATGAGGAGCACAGATGATGCTCTATTGTACATGCTCCACAACATATATTGCCACTTAGACAGGCCCAAACAATATGCTCGGGTTCTCTTCATAGATTTCTCGTCCGCGTTCAACACCATTAGGCCCCATCTTATGATGGAGAGGCTTTTAAACCTGGGTGTGAATTCAAACTTAATAAAATGGGTTGAGTCCTTTCTGACCGAAGAACACAGTGTGTTCGGGTAAACAAAGCTGTGTCCTCCCCAATTTTTACTAACACTGGGGCTCCACAAGGGAGCGTAATTTCCCCTGTGCTCTTTACACTCTACACAAATGAGTGTAGAAGCAATACAACTGATCATGTCACGATTAAATTCGCAGACGATACAGCCATAGTGGGGTTAATTAAAGACAACAATGAGACCCAATACAGGGCCTGGGTGGATCAGTTTGTAGAGTGGTGTGAGTCCAGCTGTCTTTTTCTAAATACAAGAAAGACAAAAGAACTCATCGTGGATTTTAGAACGGGGAGACACACCCATCAGAACATGGTCATACATGGGGAAGACATTGAGGTGGTGAAAAACTATAAATATCTGGGAACTGTAATAGATGACAAATTAACTTGGAGCTGTAACACCGATACTATTTACAAAAAGGGAATGCAGAGACTGTACTTCATGCGAAAGCTAAGACAATTTAAGGTGGATAGGGACATGATGCGGGTTTTTTTATCATTCTTTTGTTGAAAGCATTTTATGTTTCTGTTCTGTGGCCTGGTACTTCTCCCTGTCTGTTGTTAATAAAAATAAGCTGCATAAGATAATCAACATGGCCAGCAAGATTGCTTGCCAGCCACTAAATAGCATGGCCATGACTGTTGAAGCAAGGGTGGTAAAGAAGGCAAATACCATATGTGATGATCTCTCCCACCCCTTACAGCAAGCATATGAGTTGTTGCCCTCAGGTAGGAGGTTTAGGATGCCCTCATTTAAGACAAACAGAGCCCGCCAATCATTTATACCTACTAGTATATCCATCCTAAATAAGACAACTGTAAGTTAGACTGAATAGCACACTGCACTTTGGTACTGAATACTGCACTTTACTGTGTTTATGTTGGGTTTTTTTGTCAACCTGTCTTTTTTGTCCTATAGGAGGGAGGGGGTTGTGTTTGTCTATTGTGTTCTTGTTTACTGTAATGTCTTTGTAATTGTATCAGATGCACTGAAAATGGCACGGAACAAATTTCCGAAAGGACAAATAAATAATCTATCTATCTATCTATAGTAGTTGCGGGTGATTGAAGTGTGAGTGTGTATCCATTGGATGTCATTCATCAGCTCTTCTCTCTTTCTCTTTCCTTTAGTTCCATGTAAGTACCAGAGAACACACACACACACACACGCACAAGCAAACACACACACACACACACACACACACAGGCATGTCATCATGGTTAGCACACACACCACACAAAACACACACATACACACAGACACACCGACACAACAACACACCACACACACACACACACACACACACACACACACACACACACACACACACACACACACACACACACACACACACACACACACACACACACACACACACACACTTATGATGATGACTTAATATAATGTTTTTCATACTCTATGCGAGAGTAAGAGTGTTGTCCATGGGGTGTGTGTGGTGTGTGTGTGTGTGTGTGTGTGTGTTGTGTGTCTGTGTCTGTGTGTGTGTGTGTGGTGTGTGGAATATTAGTACGTTGTAGGGTGATTGTACAAGTGTGAGTGTGTCTCTCCATTGGGAAATGTCATATACATCAGCTCACTCTCTCTTTCTCTTTCTTTAGCACCACGTAAAGTACCAGAGAGGACACACACTACAAACACACCACACTACACACACACACACACACACACACTACACACCACACACTACACTCACACTCACCACACACACACTACTCACACTCACATCACANACACACCAACACACACACACACACACACAATCATGTCATCATGGGTATTAGCGCAGCACACGTCACACACCACACACGCACAAACACACACAACAACACACACACACACCACACACAATACACGACACACACCACACACATCACAACACACACACACGTATGATGTGTTGCACTTCAATGTACATCGTTTTTTTTTTTCATACTCTTATTGAGAGTGAGTGTGTTGTCCATTACGGAGTGAAGTGTGTTGTGTTTGTGTGTGTGTGTGTGTGTGTGTGTGTGTGTGTAGTGGTGTGTGTTGGTATATGTGTGTGTGAGCTGTGTGGTTTGTGTGTGGGTTAGTGTGTGTGTATGTGTGTGTGTGGGTGGGTTTGTGTGTGGTTTGTGTGGGGTGTGTATTTTTTGGTTTTTGTTTCCCCCTTTGGGGACATACTCACCCCTCTTTTTTTGCCCCGTGACCAAAAAAAAAACCCGACCCAAACCCAAAACGAACCCAAACCCCAAAAAACCCCACCAAGGGACAAAACCCCCCAAAAAACCCCCCACCCAAAAAAAAACCCCAAAAACCCCAAAAAAAAAACCCCCCCACCCCAAAAAAAAACCCCCAACCCACACAAAAAAATTTTTCCAATTAGTTTTTTTACTTTAGATATTTTTCCCTTTTTTTGGGGGGGGGTTTTTTTTTTTTTTCCCCTTTTTTTTTTTTTGGGGGAAATTATTTAGGGTTTTTTTAGTGTGTTTCCCTTTTTTAAAAAAAAACCCCCCCCTTTCCCCCAAAAAAAAGGAAACCCCCAACCCACACCCAAAAAAAAACCCCCCCCAAAAAACCCCCCAAAAAAAAAAAAAAAAAACCCAAAAAAAAAAAAAAAAAAACAAACATATTTAAAAAACCCCCCCCAAAAAAAAAACCAAAAAAAAAAAAAAAAACCCCCCCCCCCCCACCAATTTTTTCAAAATTTTTTTATATATAAAAGTGAGGTGTTTTCCTTTGGGGGTTTTTTTTTTTTTTTTTTTGTTGTTTAAGGGGGGTTTTTTTGGGTTTTTTTTGGGGGGGGGGGGTTTTGTTTTGGTGGGTTTTGGGGGGGGGGGAGGGTTTTGGGGGGATTAAGTTTTTTTTTTCCCAGACCAGAAACCAAAGGAAAAACCCACCCAAACAACCACACACCACCCAAACAACACCAAACAACAAAACCACAACACCCCACCCCCCACCAACACAAAACACCACACACCCCCCCCCCTTTTTTTTTGGGGGTTTTTTTTGGGGGTTGGGGGGGGGGTTGGGGGGGGGGGTTTTTTTTTTTTTTTTTGGGGGGGTTTTTTTTTGCCCCTTTGTGGTTTGGGTTTTTTGGTGTGTTGGGGGGGTTTTTTGGGGGGGGGGGGGGGTTTGGTGGGGGGGTTGGGGGGGTGGTGGTTTTTTAATAAATTTTTTGGGGATTTTGGGAGTTTCTCTGGATCTCCCATCAGCCTCCTTTTTTCTTTTTGTTTTAAAAAAGGGGGCCAAAAACCAACCAAAAAACCCAAAAAACCCCAACCCCAACCCCCAAAACCCAAAAACCCCCCCCCCCCCCAACCCCCCCCAAAAAAAAAAATTTTTTTTCCCTTTTTTTGGTTTTTTTTTTTTTTTTTTTGTTTTTTTTTTTTTTTTTTTTTTTTGTGGGTTTGTTGGTGTTTTTGGTGTTAAAAAATTTTGGGGGGGGATGTGATGTGTTTTTGCATTTTCACTTTTTTTTTTTTTGGGGAGTTAAGGGGAAAAAAAAACCCACCCCAAAAACCCCTGGTTTAACTTCCCCCAAAATTTTTTAAAACCTGTTTAGGGTTTTATTGGGGAGCTGTCAATAGGAATTTCCCCCTGAAACAAAAAAAGAAAAAGGGGGGTAAAAAAGGGGAAAAAAAAAAAAAACACCCAACCAAAACAAAAACCCCCCCCCCCAAACCCAAACACAAACCCCCCAAAAAAGGGGGAATTTGTCAGCTTTTTAAATTGTCTTGTCTTTTCAATCAAAAAATTTTTTTTTTAGCAAATTTTTTTTGCCTTAATTTCCGGGGTTTTCCGTTTGAAAATAAATTAGGCAAAACCCCTTTTGCATTTTTAGTTTAAAAAAATTT